>NC_073345.2:32197500-32417500 GCF_027580225.2 Misgurnus anguillicaudatus
TTTTGCAATGGTTATTATCATAAATCTACTTGCATTGTACTCAAATAATGTCATTCAAGCATAAGAACACCTGAAGGAAATAAAAAAACAATCCTATTAATATACTCAGGGTTCCCACACCTTCAAGGACTTTCCAGGTCCAATACCCTCAAAATCAAGGACTAAATGTGGGGACATATTTCAAGTTAAGCAAGGTTACGTCGTGTTACCTTTTAAGATACATTGTTACAGTTTCCTTGCGAGGGAACTCGCGCTGCGTCACTGCGGTGACACTGTGGGGACGCCTCCAGAGGTAAGTGCGTCTGAATGTGTATATCAAATTCAACCAATGGTGAGACTTAATGACAAAGACAGGGTGATGCAGGAGCCAGGAAGTATATCGCTAGCTGCAATATTGCCAAAGACGGCGTTACAGGAATGCGGGAAGTATGGCAAGGGAGATGCAGCGTCTCATTCCCTTCTCAGGGAACAACAGTTACATACGTAACCCAAGACGTTTTCATGTGTCATACACAAAGCATTTTGGTATGAATCAACATTCACATACAGAAGATATAAGCATTTAAAGTGAACATTTTAGCATGTGTGCTTAAAAAGTCGAGATTTTTTATGATATTATCCTACACTAAATTTTTTCAGAAAACTTATTGTATAAAATAGTTTCAAGCACTTTCAGTGACCTGTATCTATGTATGTATATTTTCAAAAACTTCCCAGGGCCTTGAATTTTTTTCAAACGTTCAAGGACCTGTGGGAACCCTGTATACTTGTTTTATCTTATTAGTATCCTTTGCATTATTATAATATATGATCCATATTTTTGTATGCTTGTATATGTTAATGTACCTTTGATCCATCTCTTTCTGTATGTCTTTATTGATGTCGTCTATCTTAGCCTGAAGTTTCTTTCTTCTCTGTTCTGGAGGCAAATGACTAAAATCCTCAGGAGTTGAACCCTGAGAAAAAGAAAGAGAGAAAGAAATTGAGGGAAAAAAATGAGTAAAGTAAGCAGACATGATATTTATCTCATAACAGGATCTGTTTTCATATACAGTATAGAGGGTTTCAATAATGCATGCACCTTTAATGTTTCATTCATTACTGCATACACTACTGTTCAAAAGTATTAAAACACTTCACTAAATGTTTCTTGTGATCTTTAGATTTTTTTATATGACGGTATAAGCTTACAACGTACTTCTGTAAACAATAATATAATTTTTGCCAACATATTAATTTCTTTCTTAAAGGAACACGCCTACTTTTGGGACTTTAGCTTTTTCACCATATCCCCCAGAGTTAGAAAAGTCCATACACACCCTCTTCATCACCGCGCGCCCCGCAACTCTGTCTGACGCAGCCCCGCTAGCCTAGCCTAGCACAAAGACCGGAAGCAAATGGTTCCAGCCAGCACACCGCTCCAAACAAGCGACAAAACAACTTCAACACTTTCCTCCTTATATGTTGTGATTTGTATAGTCACACCGTGAACAAATAACAAGGTCATACAGTGTGAGACACAGACATCTTTAAACCGTACTGTATACATACTGGGAACTATATTCTCAGAAGGCGAAGCACTGCTACTTGGGCGGAGTGATTAGCGCAACACTTGCGCAAACTCTCTGCTCCTCACCACCGGGCTTCTCGGGTGCTGCGAGCAAATCACTCCATATAAATCCCAACATATAAATAGGAAAATGTTGCCGTCATTCCGTCACTCATTGGGAGCAGTATGCTAGCTGTACCCATTTACTTCCAGTCTTTGTGCCAAGCCAGGCCAGCGGTGGGTACATCAGAGTTACGGCACGCACAGAGATAAAAAAGGCATGCACGGACCCATCTAACTCTGGGAGATATGGTATATAAGCTAAAGTCCAAAAAGTCGACGTGTTCCTAAAAAAACATGTATTTATTTATTTTAATGAATGACGGACCGTATAATGAAGAAAAAGCAGCCAATAAGAGCTCAGAATAGATGTTTATAAAGCATCTCAGGGTGAGACATCAAAAAGTATCCTCATAAAATGCCAATTAGACATTTTTACAAATTCTCGGCAAAGGACGACAACAATGAAGATTCTAAAAAAATAACATAATATTGATTTCTTTTGAATGCTTTAGTCCTCATATAATTCCAGTAGTTACATGATGTTATTGCATAAACATAAACAGCATAAAATAAACCTAGAAAGAGTAAGTGTTTGAAAACTTTAGTACTGGTAGTGTATGTTTCAATCTAAAAAGCATTTACACTTAACATCTAACCCACTTTCTCTGTTTTTAATCTGGTTGCCTAGTTGACTTTGGAAATAAGCCAATCGCTTTTACAGCAAATGTGGAAATTTTGTAGCTCATCAATTGCAAATTAATTGACTCATGTAAATCTCCATCATCAGACTAGAGGTCTAAACAACAACTATTATCTACTTCATTTTCTTATCAGACATTAGGTTAGGACTCTTATTGTGCTCCTCTATCTCTCTCTCTCATATCCCATTTCCTGTCTCCATTAACTGTATTGATCCTCTGAACATTTAAGTACTGTCTTTTACAACATTCATTCTTACTGACAGCCAGGATTTGCTGTGTTGTGTTGCCCACTGCCACAAGGAGGTGCTAGTGAGCAATGAGTCTGCAGACCTTTACATCTACAGAATAACTTTCATTTAACTTCAAACTTGAACTAAAGAGGCGAATGACAAACCCTCCACCTGACCGCACAACACTGTCATGCAACATCAAACAAGCTGATTTGCTGAGCATGCATTTAAATTTGAATAAATTACATCACAAATTCACTTCAGGAAGTTGCACACAAACAAAATATATATATATATATTAACAGCAGTACACATGCACAACATACACGCTACACTCGTATACTCACCTTTTTCAAAATAAAAAAATAATAATTTAACTATTAAACAAAAACTAAATATCTGAAAAAAAAAGATCAAACTAATAATCAATTTAGATTCAAATGCACAAATCAATCTGGATCAAACGATATATTAACTATATAATTGATAGAGTGATTTACTTAAAATGGCATTTAAACATTTTAGTTGGGGCCAAAAACTTGATTGAGAAGTGACCCTGGACCACAAAACCAGTCATAAGGGTATTTTCTTTTTGATATTGATATTTATACATCATCTGAAAGTTAAATAAAAAAAGCTTTCTATTGATGTACGATTTGTTAAGATAGGACAATATTTGGCCAATTGGATTTTGCACGCAACCTCAAAATTAATGAAGCATCTTTTCATCTGTTGCTTTGTTTAATAGGGATTTTTTTATTTGCTATTTTTTTTTTCAATGCAATTAAATTGAAATGTGGAAAAAATTTACAGCATTACATTTACGTTGCATCAAAGGTTTCTTTTTATTTTATTTTTGAAATTTTGATTATTAAAGCCAATCACAGACGTGACCCATGAGCACATCAATGTAATGTTTAAATAAGTTGTCGATGTAAAAGTGTATTTTACACTCAGTTTTTAATTAATGTGTAAAATAGCAATTAAATTAACTTCTAAACGCATCTTAACTTTTTTTTAATTGTGTAGTCCATGTGAATATGACATATTAAAAGGTTTAAATGTACTCTATTAATGGACGTTAATAATTATAATTACGGTATAATGGGTGCACACTGTGCCCCCTTAAAAAAAAAATATGCATGACGCCCGATACGTCTATCTGAAAATCTGGAATATGCAAATCTAAATATTGAGAAAGTCCTTAGATATTTGTAAATATCTTCATGGAACAAGATCATTACATCCTAATGATTTTTGGCATAAAAAAATGTTAATTTTGACTCATTCAATGCATTGTTGGCTATTGTTACAAATATACCCGTGCAAAGTTTTGTGGTCCATGGTTACATATTTGACAGAATTATTAAATGTTTTATTATTACATTTTATAAAATCAATCAAATTAATTGGGGAAATTACACTATAAAAAGTGGAAGTCAAAAATTACTTCAATTGGTAACACCTAAAAAATTTTATTACTTTTTTAGGTGTTACCAGTTGAAGTATTTTTTTTTTAAGTTAATCCAACTTCCACTTTTTACAGTGTATAGAGTAAACATTTGAACTTTTTAAGTTACACTTCAAGGTTGTTATCCTCACATCCTACAGATTTCTGTGTTATTGCATCTATCTGAAAACACAAACACATTTCAGCCCATGCTTTATATCTGGTAAGAAATCAGAATTAAGTCTGAAATGCATATTTCAAAATCAGGATAAAATGGTCATGGATGAACAAATAAAGACGAGGACGTAAGAGGGATTTCACCTCAATAAGGTTCCGCACGTGGGCATTGAGTGAGAGCTACACAGAGGAACATCAGACAGTCACCACAGCAATGAGACAAAACAAAAAAACACACATCAACAAAAACATAACATGGTTACGTACTTAAAATCACACAAAGGTCAAATGACAACAAAAACTTTAAATAACTCATAAGGGTTGAACACAAAAGTATGATGTTAAAGGGCCGTGTGTTACTTCGACGACGAACATGCTACGGTCATGCCGCTACGGGCATGCTACTGAATTCATGCTTACCAGCTTCAGAGACAGCTTCTCATGGACGGATAGAGTGAGAGAGAGGAAGAAGAACAGAACCAAGAGAGAAGAGACAGATCAGAAAGGCAATATCAGGACGCTTTGTGCATTAACACATGCAGGTGTGTATGAATGTGCTGAAGCTCACTGCATTAACCTATAAAATCAAATCATAGAGGTTTCAATCTTTCAGATGGTCTGTCATGAGACGGATATCACATACAGAGCAGTGTTGAATCTTTAAAACGCTCAACAGCATTTGCTTTGATTCAGACACAAGGTGGGTTTGGTTATAATAAATAATAAGAGATGGTTGTCACCTTTATTCTTTTCAATTACAGTTTAATTTGGTTATGAACTATAATAACAATGTTTTGGGAATGCTGATATTTGTATACAACATAGAGATGCACCGATATATCGGCCTATAATCGGTATATAAAAACTAGAGCTGTCAAAAGATTAATCACGATTAATCACATTCAAAATAAAAGTTTGAATAATACATTTGTGGGTGTATTGTGTGTAAATATTATGTATATATAAATACACACATACATGTATAAATGAAAAAAAAAAATTATTTATATATTATATAAAATATATCTAAATAAATACATACATAAATAATATATATAAATATATATACATGTAAATGTTTCTTAAATACATAATGCATGTGTGTGTATTTATATATACAAAAAATTTACACACAGTGCACACACATATTATGCAAAAACAAAATTGTATTTTGTATGCGATTAATCTTTTGACAGCCCTAATAAAAACATATTGGTAACACTTAACAATAAGGTTGTATTTGTTATCAATAATTTAATGCATTAACATGAACTAACAATGAGCAATACTTCTAAAACATTTATTAATCTTACGTCACATTTGCCATTTACTAGTACATTTATATAATTAAGCGTTGTAACTGTTAACATTAATTTATGTACAATAACTAACATGAACAACTGAATGGACATTAACTAACATTTACAAGAATTAATACATGTTTAAAAAACGATATTGTTTATTATCTGTTCATGTTAGTTAATGCATTTACTAATGTTTACTAATACAACCGTATTGTAAAGGGTTACCTATATCCTTTTGTCTTTTGTCATGTTAACAGAATCTATTGTTTTATATTTTTTTCTTTGTATCTATATAAGTGTAATTTGCATGATTTTTTTCTTGTTTTTTGCTATAATAACAGTGTTTGGTTTATATTATTTTGCTCTGTATCTATGTCAACTCTCCTTACTGTAAAGCTCTTTGAGAAAGTCACTTTTATAGGCGCTATATAAAAAAAATATATTACTATTATTTTTCTTATTATTATTTCCCACCACTGTCAGCCATCAGAGTATAGTTTAACTCATTCCCCGCCAGACTTTTTTTAAAAGTTGCCCGCCATCATTTTTTTCGATTTTCACAAAAGTTTTACAAAATGCCTTCCAGGAAAAATTTCTTCTATAAATATATAAACATACAAATATAACAGGCCCTGTGCTTTCAAACAAACAATTAAAAAAAAGGGAAAAAACTTTTCATCCTATATTTTTTTCTCTGCTTATAAACTCTTAAATATTGTTATTTTTCTTCAAAAATATTTTTTTAGCAAAAAGCTGAAATAATTTGCATTTTTGTGAAGGAATTTTTTTAAAGATCAGATTCAGAACGAAGATCAAAATATACATAGTATGTTTAAAATTAACAAAAAACATTTTGCTTCAACTTTTTTTATTAATTGGAAAAAGTGCACCATCTAGTGGATAGCGGTATTACAGATTACTCTATAAACTTATCAGGGACAAGTTTTATTTCATGCAAATGTTTTCTCTTAATTGACGAGACAACTCGTCAATGGCGGGGAAAGAGTTAAAAACAGCCGATGATCATGGCAGATTATCTTCTAGCAATTAAAAGGGGCACAAAAACACATCAGACTTCAAACCGTGGGATTATTTTGAATTGGGTCCCAACGAAAACAGAATTAGCTCTGCACTTCTAGGATTTTATGACATAATCATTTAATAAAAGGAGTAAAAAGCAAAATTATAGGTATCTATCTGTATCGGTAGATAAATGAATATCAGAAATTTTGTATCAGTGCATCCCTATATACAAAAAACATATATACAGTATATATATATTTTTAAAACGTTCATTTCTAAGTGCAGCTTATATTGAATTGATATAAAAGAGACAAAGAGGCTGTTGGTAATAAAAAGCATGACTGTCTCTTTAAATGTGATATTTCACCACTGAGGTCTAAAAGCCATTGACCATCTGTCATTGTGATGCAGTGAACTTCAGCTGGTTTCACCAATGAACCAATCAACAGGAAGAATGTGACAGAAAGAGTCATGTGGATGACATCATCAGTATAAAGCAATAGTCAGCCAATAGAGAACAACAGCGATGAGACACAAGGACTGTTTGTGAGAGAAAAACAGTAGAGGAAATGAAAATAAGAGAAGGGGAAACAACATGAAAGGATCCTCAAAAGATTTGCACGTTTCTGAGCCGGCCGAGACACCAGAGAGAATTCTGGGTAATCCTACCTGTGCAGTGATATCAGATCGATAAAGGTCAATTTTGTGTTAAACTGTAGGGTGAAAAGTGCTTGAAAAAGCTTATCCGAGGCCAGTTATGGTTGTGTGTTTTTTTTCAAATAAATATACAAAATGTAAGACATTAAAATATAAATGCAAAAAAGTTATTATTATCTTTCAAATAAAATGCATGTACCAGAGAATCAAACATGCAAAAAAATGCAAACCAATGTTTAACATTTTGAGAAAAATATATAAATAACAGCATATGGCATGAGAACAAACAAATAAGGGTAATTTATTTTAAAATGCAATTTTAAACAATTTCTTTAATGTGGTTGTGAGAGGAACTTCCTTATATTTTACAAGACAACTTTCTGCTAGATGTGAAGGGCTTCATTCAATTTTAGGGTGCTCAAACTATAAGATTAAAAAGGCAAGATATTGATGTTTCGACAGATGCATAAACTCACCAAAATTGTATTTACACTTATAAATGTGCCAATAGGACATATATTTACAGAGATAAAAACAGACTCGATTGTTTATGTGAATGTGATGTACATACACAGAAAACCATCCAGGATATAAAAGCAGCGACATGACTTTTTGTTTGCAATGCCACCATAAGGGGTAAATTCTGAATGTATCTCTATATATGATCAAGTTTTACGAACACACGATGGGCCAAAGATTCAACTAATGATGCGCTTGTGACACTTTGAGAATTAACCCCTCCCACATAAGCTGATTTGCTGCAGGAGCACAGGGGCGGAGCCAAGCTGCTTGGATAAGGGAGGTGGGCCAAGAGCCATAATAGCCAATGAGAGAGTCAGCAGATGATGACGTAACTGTTCAATTACAGATGGTATTATCAGACGCTAACCTCATTCAAGAGATGAATTTAGAATAATACATCTGCATAAACTTTAACTTCTTTAAATGTTTATAATATTAACAATATTATAAATATTTTATATTACAAAAGAAGCACTAAATGAGGTTACGTCTGTTAGAAACTTATATACTCATTCCTTGTCTCACACACTTACAACATACTGCCTGGCCTCAAACGCATATGTAGGCCGGCCGAGAGTCCTCTTCATTATCTCTTTATTATAATATAGAGACTGGGCAGACTGCAGCAAAAAATACCCTAATTAACATTAACACACGCGCACACACACATAAAGGACAAACGTCACACAAACCCCACAAAAGAACACCTATACAAACATATACAAACATAAACAAACACCTTAAACCTTTACAAAAAACACACACAAAAACATGACTTATACGCAACTACATATACAACACTACATATATTCAGCATCACACATACACCTCAAGAGATGACTATTAACTAAATTATAAATAAATTTATGACAATTTCTAGTGTGTGTGTGCGTGTGCATGCGTGCGTGTGCGATTCCTAAATATTTTCTTAGAACTACAGCCAACAACAGAAACAGTGAACAATATCACAACACTGTAACACTGTATTTCTTAAAGACAGTAAAAAGTTCGCATCACAATTCTTTACCAATAAAAAACATCATAAATCATCAAAGACAAAACATAAATGATAAACAAGTATATAAAAGCCAGGGGCACAAACAAAGAGCATGAAAATGTCAAATATTTTAGCATGTTAGTTTGGTCATGCTAAAATGCTCTGAAACGCTCCCACCCTCACTGCAAAAAAATGACTTTCTTACTTAGTATTTCTGTCCTGTTTTCAGTAAAAATATCTAAAAAAATTTTAATTAAGATGCCTTTTCTTGATGAGCAAAACGACCCAAGAAAATAAGTCAAGTTTTTAGACCAAAAATATAAAATTGAAGCCAATTTGTGCTTAAAAAAAGCTCTAAAAAAATCTGCCAATGGAATAAGAATTTTTTTCTTGAATTAAGTGTTTACGATACAAGTAAACTTATTTAAAGAATTTTTTTCTTATTGCAATAGGCAGATTTTTTTTGCTTGTACTAAGCACTAATTTACTTAAAGTTTAAATTTTTTGTCGAAAAACTAGACTTATTTTCTGGGGTCGTTTTGCTCATCAAGAAAATACATCTTATTTTAAGAATTTTTAGATATTTTTACTGAAAGCAAGACACAAATACTAAGTAAGAAAGTCAGTTTTTGAAGTGCAGCTGGTACACCGCAAAAAATGATTTTCTAGGAAAAAAATCTTATAATTTTTGTCCTGTTTTCAGTAAAAATATCTAAAAATTCTTAAATTAAGATGCTTTTTCTTGATGAGCAAAACAACCCAAGAAAATAAGTCTAGTTTTTAGACCCAAAATATCAAATGTAAGTGATTTTGTGCATAAAACAAGCAAAAAAATCTGCCAATGGGGTAAGCAAAAAAATCGTGAAAATTTTTCTTAAACACTAAATTCAAGAAAATTCAAGAAAATTTTGCTTACCGCTGTGGCAGATTTTTTTGCCTGTTTTATGCACAAAATCACTTAAATTTGATATTTTTGGTCTAAAAACTAGACTTATTTTCTTGGGTTGTTTTGCTCATCAAGGAAAAGCATCTTAATTTACGAATTTTTAGATATTTTTACTGAAAACAAGACAAAAAATACCAAGAATTTTTGTATCACAGATATTTCACGATAACAACCAGCCCCCTGTACATTATATTGCTATTATTTACCTCATAAGTAAGTCAGAAACATAAAATATTGATTAGATTTTATTTGCTATTTTTTTTAACGAATGCAGACCTTCTGTGAGGAAAAGCTGTTTATTAACGTTTTTAAGATGAGAAATGTTAATATTTGGTTTAATCAATAGTTAAAGGAATAGTCTACTCATTTTCAATATTAAAATATGTTATTACCTTAACTAAGAACTGTTGAATCATCCCTCTATCATCTGTGTGCGTGCACGTAAGCGCTGGAGTGCGCTGCGACGCTTCGATAGCATTTAGCTTAGCCCCATTCATTCAATGCTGCCATTTAGAGATAAAGTTAGAAGTGACCAAACACATCAACGTTTTTCCTGTTTGGGACGAGTGGTTGTGCGAGCAAGTTTGGTGGTACAAAATAAGACGTGGCGCTTTTCTGGGCGGATTTAGAGGAGGAACTATATTTTATGGCGTAATAGCACTTTTGGGAGTACTTCGACTCGCCTGAAAAGTCCGCTCCCCTTCTCACTCTCATAATGGGAGAGGGAGGGTGTTACTGCGCCGAGTCCAAGTACTCCCAAAAGTGCTATTACGCCATAAAATATAGTTCCTCTTTTAAATCCGTTTAGAAAAGCGCTACGTTTTATTTATCTTATCTTAAATAGGAAAAACGTTGATGTGCTTGGTCACTTCTAACTTTATCTCTAAATGGCAGCATTGAATGAATGGGGCTAAGCTAAATGCTATCGTAGCGTCGCAGCGCGGTCCAGCGCCCACGCGCACACACACAGAAGATAGAGGGATGATTCAACAGTTCCCAGTCAAGGCAATAACATATTTTAACATTGAAAATGAGTAGACTATTCCTTTAATATAATGTCATGTTATTAAGAGACATATTTATATAATATTTTTGTGTAATATTAAACCTGTCAAGATGATTTGCATCACCGGGGTTTGGGGTTATTACTTTTAATTGGTTCTTATGTGAGAATAAAAAACCTGCAAACGTTGCCAACTGTGGCCAATCAGAATCAAGCATTCCAATGAGAAGTGCAATAAAGTAACATAAAGTGACTTTCTTTTCTACTTATTAAGTCTAAAGGGCATATCAAACAGTTTTCGTCAGTCGTGAATCTCATTTATTTTAAACAGGAGACATGCGTAAAGCATTAAAACGCGAGCGGTTTCACAGGTGGAGCGGAGGCGCCCAAAAATCCTCCTCCTTCTGTGGGCACAGCTCTTCCCGGCAGGTACCGCTGAAGATAAAAACATTTGCACTACAAAAGGAAAAGCGGTAGCTGCGTGGTGAAATTGCCGTGTACTGTGTAAAATGCTTATAACACTTTAAATGACATACATCTCGCTCTACAAACACACCTTACTCTTGAAATTTCCCAGAATTAAAAAAAAAACATTGCCTACTGTACATCTAAATCTGTTATATCAAATATTAATTTTACAAGCAATTCATTTGGCCTGTAATATTTCCTGTTTAATCCCAAAAAGTTACAGGCAAAAATTATAATTTAGCCAAAATATGAAATAATTTTGTGAATAAATGAAATATTCTCCACAAAACGTGTCTGTCCTGTCTGTGAAATCCAGGTTAAAGTCTCATTTGGAGCATGAAAGTTTGATTTCACTCATTGATTTTAATCTTTGCCATGACCTTTCTTAGTCAATATAAAAGATATAAAGGTTATAAGTGCTTACACTATATTCAATTCAATTTTATTTATATATATGGGATGATTTTATGTAGAAAACCATAAATCACAAAATAGCGACTTTTCCTAGGTTTTACAGGCAGGGTCACATATTGTCAATTTTAATGTCTGAACTGTCAGCATGTTTAGAGACCGACCCCAACCTCATACTTCCTGTCTGATGAATGAGAAATGAAAAATCTCTTTTCTCAACATTGATCTATGCATCCGGCAAAAAATATCTGTGTTGAGCACAGTTTGAGGAGACAAACAGCTTTTAGATTTAGACGGGTACATGAGAAACAGAGCTCTGCTCTTTTATCTGTTATGTTTTGTTTCTCTTATCTTACGAGTCATTCAAAACTTTAAATCTGCGCTCGCACACACGGAAACACGTGGGCGCCCTTCCTGAGGGGAAGGTGAATCTATTCTGACTTTTATCTAAAGGTCTGGTGCGCGCGACTCAAACATTGTTTCTGAATGTTTGTGTAAATTTGTTCTGATGTGCATCTGTGCCTGTAATCACACAAAAGTGGAGAAACCTTTATGTTTGAGCACCCGTTTTTATTTTAAGTTTACAGCAGGAGTTTTGTCTCTGTTAGGGCCCGGGGGTCATGTCCCCTCAGTGGCGCCTCTGTGTTTGTGTGTACAAATTTTTGAAAAGGTGAGAGTGAATCCATGGTAAACACAAACAACAAAAGGTAAAAGAGATAGAGACAGATATACAGAGAGAGAAAGAGAGAGAGAGCTTGATTAGCTGCATGAGGTAAAGGGAAAAAGGAGCCGAAGGATATAACAGCAGCTTCCAGAAACTGAGTCACATTATGACATCATTGCTTCCAGAAACTGAGTCACATTATGACATCATTGCTTCCAGAAACTGAGTCACATTATGACATCATTGCTTCCAAAATCTGAGTCATGTTATGACATCATCGCTTTTGACACCTGTTGCTGCCTTCAAGTCTTCTATGGAAGTCATTATAATTTATAGTGTGATGTCACCTCATGTCACCACTGGAGTATAGCTTTATATCTATCAACAGTACACAAAATGCTGGTAAACTAGCCAAAAATCACAATTTACACTTACTTATTAACCAACAACCCTAACTTCTGACAATTACACCATTGATGTTAATGAGCATTCATAAATATTATTATATATTTTTTTACAATTTTGCATTATTAGCTCACATTTACATTTATGCATTTGGCAGACCATTTTATATAAAGCAATATATTTTTATCAAAATGTCTGCTCCCTGGGTTTGAACCCATGACCTTTTGCGCTGCTAACACAATGCTCTAGCACTGAGCTTTGTGGTAAATACAAAATGCAGAAGACATTCAAAACTTAATTTAACTCTTTCCCCGCCATTGACGAGTCAATTAAGAGAAAACGCTTCCCTGCCAATGAAAAAGTTTTTCCGGAAATCCGTATTTCAGCTATCATCCACCAGGTGGCGCTCTTACACAACTTATAAAACCCGGAAGCAACCCCTTAGGGCAAAAAGTAGAAACTCTGTGTATGTTTTGAGGATCGCTCTGAATCTGATCTCTATCAAAAGTCCTCTATCAAAAAGCTTTTTGCTGAAAATGTGATTTTTTTAATTTTTAAAAATGCTGGCAGGGAAATTGTTAAAATATATATTTCACAAATGATGTACAGTAGATACTGATAAAAATGTATTCCTTGTTATGCACTGTAAGTCGCTTTGGATAAAAGCCTCAAATACATAAATGTAAATGTAATGTAAACATAGTAATACTAACTAAGAAAATCTCTCTGCAGGTTTTTCTCTATGTTGATCATTCCAACATAGCCTTAAATTCTTCCTGTTTTGTCTGAATATGGTTATTTCTATAGCTTTTTTAAAACTGCAATCCGTAACCTTCTTTTAGTTCGAAAATAAAATAAAATTTACATAATGACTACATAAAGAATCATTGTTTAAAACTCTCTTCGATTCACAATGGTAAGCATATAATAATTATTGTTTTGGAAATGTCAGCTGCTTTTCAATACACTAAGATGCTTTTTCTTGATGACCAAAACGACCCAAAAATATAAAATTTAAGTGATTTTTTGCATAAAACAAGCAAAAAAATCTGCCAATAGGGTAAGCAAATTTTTCTTGAACTTTTCTTGAATTACCCCATTGGCAGATTTTTTTGCTTGTTTTATGCACAAAATCACTTAAATTTGATAATTTTGGTCTAAAAACTAGACTTATTTCCTTAGATGATTAGATCAACTTGCCATTTTATGTTTCAAACAGAGATATCGATATAGACTCAAAAGTTACGGATTGCAGCTTTAAAGATGCAATGTGGGACTTTTAGGGCACACTCACATTACCCAAACTTAAATGTGCCAGAGCGCGTTTGACCCCCAAAGTCTGGTTTGTTTGACTAGCGTGATCGCTCGATAAAAACCTTCCGATGCAAGCCACATTTCTATCTAGAAGTCCCACATTGCACCTTTAACGTATACTCTTTATTTGAATATATATATTATTGTTTTTATAAACAGTTTTCTTCTTATTGTAAAGTCGTCTTGAGCTTAACTAGTTTAATTTGTCATTTTTAAATATTTTTAATATTCATTATAATTTTTACTTCAAGGCAGCTTCAGGCACATTATGACATCATTGCTTGCACAACCTAAGTGACATTATGACATCATTGAACATTGGCCTGTTTCAAATCTATAGAATGATTCCATAAACACCCAAAAATTGATCATTCAGCTCCTTTTTCTGGCACATGTTCATGTCTGATGATAGGGCAGGCGATGACACAGGTAAAGAGCGGCGCACACACACACACACACATGTATGAAAAACACAAAAAGCGAGCATGCACTGATACTTACCCCTCGCCGGAGGCTCCTGAGGCAGTGCATTTTGGGCTTGGAGGTCATGAGGTCGTTGAATCGGTGGGACAGGGGCTCCTTGGACTGTTTGGGGGTCTGAGGAGTGGGGCAGGGGTCAGGGGTCACAGCAGAAGGTGAGGGAGGGTCAGGGGGGGCCTGGCGGGGTATGGGGGACGTTAACAGGGACATAAGCTATCGGTAAGACACGTGCCACAGAGCAGCGACCAGTGAGTGAGATTTAAAGAGAGAGTTTTAGAGCGAGAGAAAGAGGGTGAAGCAAAGAGAGAGGGAGAAAGAAAGAAAGTGGGGACAATATTGAACCAGAAAGAGGTAAAAAAGGAGGGGGAACACAAAACAAGAGAAATAAGGACCGAAAAATGTTACAGAACTAAAGCAACGAATTAATCAATTAATCAATTAATACAACAAAACATAATCAAATTAAAATGAAACAAAAAGTAAATGCGAACTGAAAGAAACGCTGCAGCTGTGGAGCTATTAAACCTGTGAGTGAGAGAGTTAGTGGGTTAAATTCGGTTTGGTATACTATTCTGTATCAGGGGGGTCACATGCAGGGGTTTAACTCACTGCAAAACCATTTAAAGAAACAGTTCACGCAAAAATAAAAAATTCTGTCAGTATTTATTTTCCCCTCACATCAAACCAGTATGACGTCACAATGCAACACAAAGCAGAATGTTTACAATGTTTTCTACAGAATGAAAATGAATTGGGACTGTGGCTGTTGAGCTTTAAAAATTGGCTCAGGAAGCAATCAGGTTTTAAGTGTTATTAAATGGATAGTTCACCCAAAAACGAACATTTGTCGTCATTCACGCAACCTCACGTTGTTCCAAACTTCCTTGTATAAATTATTTTGTGCAGCCAAACACAAATGAAGATATTTTGAAAAATGAACTATACACTGCAAAAAATGATTTTCAAGAAAAAACATTCTTAGTATTTTTGTCCTGCCCCCAGTAAAAATACCTAAAAATTCTTAAGTTAAGATGCTTTTTCTTGATGAGCAAAAATACCCAATAAAAAAAAAAAACCTGCAAAAAAAATCTGCCAATGGGGTAAGCAAAAAAATCTTGAACTTTTTTCTTAAAAATGTTCAAGATTTTTTTGCTTACCCCATTGGCAGATTTTTTGGATGCTTTTTTTAAGATTTATTTCTTGAAAATCATTTTTTTGCAGTGCACAATGCAAAAAATGACTTTCTTACTTAGTATTTCTGTCTTGTTTTCAGTACAAATATTTAAAAATAGTCTATTTTTCAGACAAAAAACACAAAATTTAAGTGAATGTGTGCTTAAAACAAGCCAAACCATCTGCCAATGAGGTGAGAACATTTTTCTTGAATTACGTTTTTAAGAAAAAATTTGTGTGGTACTTATTCTGAGATTTTTTTCTCACCCCATTTGCAGATATTTTTGCCTGTTTTAAGCACAAATTAACTTAAATTGTATATTTTATTTAAATCTTTTTCAGATATTTCTACTGAAAACAAAACAAAAATACTAAGTAGACAATCATTTTTTTGCAGTGTTAATAAAGTATTTTTTTCTTATCCCATTGGCAGATTTTTTTTGCTTGTTTTATGCACATTTATTAAGATGCTTTTTTGATGAGCAAAAAAACTAACAAATTTTAAGTAAAAAATATTTTCTTAGGTTTTTTTGCTCATCAAAAAATAAATGCATCCTAATTAAATACTTGTACGAAAACAAGACAAAAATACTAAGTAAGAAAGACGTTTTATGCAGTGCACATCCATAGTATTACTTCGTCCTACTATGGAAGTCAATGGTGCCTCTGATCTGCTTAGTTACAAACATTCTTAAAAATATCCTTCTGTGTTCATCAAAACAAAATCATTTAAACAAGTTTACAACAACTTAAAATGAGTAAATGATAACAAATTTAATTTCTGGGTGAACTATCCCTTTAAGACCAAAATTCGAATGTATTTTCAGCCATGTTGACCGCCCTAATCTGTGGTGCATGAAACAGGTCATACAGGTTTTGAAATGATAGTTATGAGAAAGAGTAAATAATGAAAAAAATTAATATTTTTGGGTGAACTACCCCTTCAAAAAATGCTCAAAACATCCACACACGCACATTTAAAGGGATAGTTCCCCCAAAAATGAAAATGTTGTCATCATCCACTCGCTCCCGTGCCGCCACAAACCTGCACACATCTCTTTGTTCCGATAAACACAAATGAAGATATTTTGAGTAATGTTTGTAAACTTAATTTATTGAGCCCCATTCACTTCCATAATAGGAAAAATAATACTATGAAAGTGAATGGGGCTCACGAACGGTTTGGTTACAAACATTTGTGTTCATCAAAACAAAGACATTCACACAGGTCCGCAACAACACGAGAGCAAGCAAATGACGACAGAACCCCCATCCCTGGGTGAACCATCCCTCCAAAGTACAAAAATCTCCTTTCAGGTCAACCATTTGCTCTCTTTCTCTCACGTATCTTATTAGCAAGATCCCCAAAGCGTAATGGAGAAATTAATGAATCTGAGAGCGAACACTTTTGTTCCCAGCAGACTACAAAACCTTGTTAATCATCTATACAGATATTCAAATGAAATCCCTATCTTTACACATTAGGCCAAATCTAGATAAAGAGAATAAATGAATAAAAAAATACTCTGAGTTTAATACAATTATGTTTACAGTAATGCCGGAAGTTCACTGGCAAAGCAAATAATAACCAGAAAAAAGCAGTTCTACCACAAAAAATAAATGATTTAGACAACACACAGCTCCTATTACACACATTTCTGTACGATTTAAATAATATAAGCACTTTAACAAACTACAAGCTTCAGCTTTCAGATGAAAAGTATTTTCCCTGTAGACCACAGACCTTGAAATATGTTTGACATTGCACACTAATCATACTATTTCAGCAGGATGTATACTGTATTTATTTTTAGTATGCATGGATGACCTACTATATTCAACAAAAAAATACAGTCTACAAAGCACACTGTGTGCAATATCGTATCTCACAACGCCAGGCGTTCAAACCTCTGCTACCAACGTCATGACCCTTAAGCGACATCAACAGCGATTTGGTAACGTAACATAATGAGTTCATGCGACAACAATGTAGCATACTACTAGCACATTTAAACTGCCGATACTACACTGTTTCCCATTCCCAACACACACAAACACACGGACACACAACAATAAATGTATATTTTATAATGTTAAAGCTTATATCCCGGTCCTGCGAGGTTAGGTGGGGTAAAGGCGAAGCCATTGACACAAATGTCAAGGGTCAAAACAGCCACAAGAAGCCGATACGGAAGAAGAGGACAAGGAAGGAGACTGTTGTTACCATGGGAACAGCAACGATGAGCGGTCGAAGTTTGGGATGAAAGTAAGGGATAAGATTGTGGGGTTACGGTTCTCTGCAATGTCAAAGGTCAAAGTTGAGGCCTCTGTGGGCCGTGCATTAGTACGTTATTACTCAAGTGTAAAGGATGAAACGTTTGTTTATCGTGCAGGTGAAAGGGAAAGTGAAAGAAATCGATGGTGGCAAAGGAATAACAGCTTGTGCTAACAGAATAACTCAACTAACTACAAAAACACAAACAATCTACAGCACACACAAATGAAAATAAACTGCACAAAATATAAAAAGCTGTAAGCTGTCTCTTATTGATGATATTTTTGTTTTAATAAGAGTTTTTATACTTTTGCTTTGATTGGCATGTCTAAAAAACGTAGCTGAACGCAGCAGAATACAATGTTGATGTGTGTTACCTTGTTTTTCTTGAAAGGCCAGAGAGTTTTAGTCTTGCCCTTGCTGGAGCGATCTACTTTGCTGTCCGAGCGCGAGTTAGTGAGGCTCGTCTCAGACACCGTTCTCTTCATCGCCTGACCGTAGTCTTCAAACTCGACGTCTCCTGGAGGCTCAAAGCCAGATTTATATGATTCTATCACCTGAGATGAGTCCTGCAAGTGTAAAGACAGAAATACATACAGGTTTATATCAAATAGAGATTATTCTGAACAACATTGTTTCTATCAATAGTCCAAACTCGCCTTGTTTGTGTGACCAATATTTCCTATCACTATACACTAGAGATGGGACGATATCTCGCAAGATTAACTCATTCCCCGCCTGCCATTTTTTGAAAAATTGCCCGCCAGCATTTTTTGTGATTTTTACGTTTCACAAAATGCCTTCCAGCAAAATTTTCTTCTAAAAATATATAAACATACAAATATATCAAATAAAAGAACAGACCCTCTGCTTTCAAACAAACAAACAAAAACAAAACAGGAAAAAAACGTTTCATCCTATCTATATTTTTTCTTTGCCTATAAACAAAAAAAATAAAAAAAAATTTGCAAAGAGCTGAAATAAATGCATTTTTGTGAAGGATTTTTTTTAGAGATCAGATTCAGAACGATTATCAAAATATACAGAGTTTAACATTTTTTGCTTCAGTTTTGTTTATAAATTGAGTAATTGGGCCACCTAGTGGATAATCACGGTATGACAGATTAATATAAAAACTCATCAGGATCATAATGTTTTCTCGAGATAACTCGTCAATGGCGGTGAAAGAGTTAAAATATCACAAGATTTCTCATGGAGATGAAATGCTGTCTCGTGATATTAGCACAAAGTTGAGTTTGTGGCAAAACTCAACTTTAACTCTTTCCCCGCCATTGACGAGCTATTCTGGCAATCCGTATCACCGCTATTTTCCACCAGATGGCGCTCTTACCCAACTTATAAAACATGTATATATTATGTATGAATACACACATACATGTATGAATTCAAGAAAAAAAATATTTAGGTATATTTTTAATTAATATTTATAATCTAAAATATATCAAAATATAAATAAATATACATGTAAATGTTTCTTAAATACAAACATTAATGTGTGTGTGTGTGTGTGTGTGTGTATTTATCTCTTTTTCATTATAAACCCAATCTCGTGTCCTGGTCTCGTCTTGTGGAGTTAGTGTCTCATCACACCCCTATTATACATGGTGTCTACCCTGACTAAACTTTTATCACCAACCTCCCCTTCATGTATCGCTCAGTTGCAGTTCTGAGATCAGGTGCCAGTTGCTTGCTCATAATCGAATCATATCAAAGTGCAGAAACAGAAAGTGTTCCTGTGGTTTAAATGTGTGAGGGGAGAGATTCTGGTAAACTGGTGATTTAAAGGAACAGTTCACCTGAATATGAAAATTCTTTCATTATTTACTAATCCTCATATCCAAGATTTTCACGACTTCCTTTGTTCAGTTGAACACAAACATATTATATTTTTTATTAAAATGCTACGAGATGACTAGCTGTCATATGATACTTTGTCCTGAGACATGCAAGAACCAAATTTTAATCTCAATAACAAAATCCGAGATGACCAGACATGGACAATGGATTTTGCCTGTATGGAAATATAGAAATATCGTTTGTGCCGGTGTTACTAACAGTCTTGGGTTCGATGGATTCGGCCGACTGTGTCATTCCATCCAGACATTTCCCGATGATGGGCAGAATCTGTCGGTCCACCTCCGCGTACGTTTTCAACGATTCGCCGATTCTCTCTATCCTCTTCTCCTCCATCAACTGGATCTTCTGCTCGCAATCCACACAAGATCAGAGAGTTACACAACGGGTTTAAAAACTTACAGTGCACTTAACACAAAGGCTGTTTGAGAAGTTAGGGGCTTTTACTGAGAAAACTTTTTGGCTAAATTTCTTATATGTGAGGATAAAAGAAGGGAGCGAAAGAGAGAGAGAAATCATGTGTGGTTTGTGTTTGCACCTGGAAAACATTGGGGATGATGGTGTAATAATGTTCGTTCTGTTCCTGGTTGAATTTTTGCAGGTACGCGGAATATTCATTCTTGCTGTCAGTAGCCATCTGGTGTCTCATCTGTGCTTGTTGTCGTGCCTGAGAGATAGAGAGAGAGAGAGAGAGAGAGAGAGAGAGAGAGAGCAATATTAATATAAGCTTCACAAGACTATAAAGACACATAGTGTCTTCTCTCATGATCAAAATAACACACGATTATAGCAGTGTGACTATAATCAAAGCTATAATCAAATAACTCGAAACTGTGCTCTTAAAATCAATAACTTACCCAAAATACACACAAAAATAAAAACACACAAGCCACACAAACAATGCACAATATGACTACTCGCTCATGTACAGGGCAAAAACCGCAGTACAACTTTGTCCTACATAAAGTACATGAACTTATAACTAAAACACAGACATCACTATTTCAAGATCGTTTTTTATATATAATATTTGAACTTTCCCTCACAGAGACAATAAAGAGCTCGAGAAATCTCAGGCCTGAACATTTCACAGAGCAACTTTTGTTTTCTGTCTAAAAACTGCAACTTAAAATATACAAATGCATTTGAGCAGGAAAGAGAGAGAGAGCGAGAGACATACAGAGAGCGCAGGGTTAACATGTTAGCCACATCCTGATCTGATTCTAGGAACTCGAACCCATTAACCTGAGGTTCAGTGTTGTCATGGATATACAAACTTCATCATCAGACCAGCAACAGTTGAACTGTTTGTATGCAAAACATCCTGAGATGAAAACATTGTTTTCCTTAAAGGGACAGTCCACTTTTTTCAAAAATAGTCCCCTTGGTAACTTTCAATAGCTGGGGACTATTTTCAGGCGCTGCGTAATATCATTGCGCCTGCTGCACCCATGACCCAAGTCCTTGATTATTACGGCAGAATGAGAGTATAGATCCTAGCCATATCTGCCTACTAAACTACATTTTCCGTCGGTCTTAGTACACAATGTAACTACAGAAGGGTCAAGTTTTAAATAGGAAAAATATCTTTGATTATTTTGAGCGTGATGCTAATGGTCTAATCAGATTCAATAGATTATGCTAAGCTATGATGCTAATGGTCTAATCAGATTCAATGAAGTATGCTAAACTATGATGCTAATGATCTAATCAGATTCAATGGATTATGCTAAACTATGATGCTAATGGTCTAATCAGATTCAATGGATTATGCTAAACTATGATGCTAATGGTCTAGGGTGGCAATTCGCGCCAGTTCCGCCCTACACGTCCCGAACATGCCCCCGGGTCCGCTCACCGGAAGCCGCGCTGGTCGAACGCCTAAGTCATCAAGGTTTAATATTTCGGGTTTAATTTAAAAAAGCAACCGTTACATTTCAAGGTAAGAATGAAACTACAATGATTGTATGTCTTAAAATAAATAAATCTTAATTTTCTAATGCATTTTAACTGAAATGTGAGAACCTCGATGACGTATATGCGGTCGAGCAACGCGACTTCCGGAGAACAAACCCGAAAACATGTTCGGGACGTGTCCGGCGGAACTGGCACGAATGGCCACCCTATAATGGTCTAATCAGATTCAATGAATTATGCTAAGCTATGATGCTAATGGTCTAATCAGATTCAATGGATTATGCTAAACTATGATGCTAATGGTATAATCAGATTCAATGATTTATGCTAAGCTATGATGCTAATGGTCTAATCAGATTCAATGGATTATGCTAAAATATGATGCTAATGGTCTAATCAGATTCAATGGATTATGCTAAACTAGGATGCTAATGGTCTAATCAAATTCAATGGATTATGCTAAGCTATGATGCTAATGGTCTAATCAGTTTCAATGATTTATGCTAAAATATGATGCTAATGGTCTAATCAGATTCAATGGATTATGCTAAAATAGGATGCTAATGGTCTAATCAGATTCAATGATTTATGCTAAGCTATGATACTAATGATCTAATAAGATTTAATGAAGTATGCTAAGCTATGATGCTAATGATCTAATCAGATTTAATGAAGTATGCTAAGCTATGATGCTAATGGTCTAATCAGATTCAATGGATTATGCTAAACTAGGATGCTAATGGTCTAATCAAATTCAATGGATTATGCTAAAATATGATGCTAATGGTCTAATCAGATTCAATGAAGTATGCTAAGCTATGATGCTAATGGTCTAATCAGATTCAATGGATTATGCTAAATTATGATGCTAATGGTCTAATCAGATTCAATGGATTATGCTATAGGCTACTATGATGCTAATGGTCTAATCAGATTCAATGAAGTATGCTAAAATATTATGCTAATGGTCTAATCAGATTCAATGATTTATGCTATTATACTAATGATCTAATCAGATTCAATGAAGTATGCTTAGCTATGATTCTAATGGTCTAATCAGATTCAATGGATTATGCTAAGCTATGATGCTAATGGTCTAATCAGATTCAATGGATTATGCTAAACTAGGATGCTTATGGTCTAATCAAATTCAATGGATTATGCTAAGATATGATGCTAATGGTCTAATCAGATTCAATGAAGTATGCTAAGCTATGATGCTAATGGTCTAATCAGATTCAATGGGTTATGCTAAACTATGATGCTAATGGTCTAATCAGATTCAATGGATTATGCTAAACTATGATGCTAATGGCCTAATCAGATTCAATGGATTATGCTAAACTATGATGCTAATGGTCTAATCAGATTCAATGGATTATGCTAAATTATGATGCTAATGGTCTAATCAGATTCAATGGATTATGCTATACTATGATGCTAATGGTCTAATCAGATTCAATGATTTATGCTAAAATATGATACTAATGATCTAATCAGATTCGATGAAGTATGCTAAGCTATGATGCTAATGGTCTAATCAGATTCAATGATTTATGCTAAGCTATGATACTAATGATCTAATCAGATTCAATGTAGTATGCTAAGCTATGATGATAATGGTCTAATCAGATTCAATGAAGTATGCTAAGCTATGATGCTAATGGTCTAATCAGATTCAATGAAGTATGCTAAACTATGATGCTAATGATCTAATCAGATTCAATGAATTATGCTAAACTATGATGCTAATGGTCTAATCAGATTCAATGGATTATGCTAAGCTATGATGCTAATGGTCTAATCAGATTCAATGAATTATGCTAAACTATGATGCTAATGGTCTAATCAGATTCAATGGATTATGTTAAACTATGATGCTAATGGTCTGATCAGATTCAATGAAGTTTGCTAAGATAGAATGCTAATGGTCTAATCAGATTCAATGGATTATGCTAAACTATGATGCTAATGGTCTAATCAGATTCAATGAAGTTTGCTAAACTAGAATGCTAATGGTCTAATCAGATTCAATGGATTATGCTAAACTATGATGCTAATGGTCTAATCAGATTCAATGAAGTTTGCTAAGCTAGGATGCTAATGGTCTAATCAGATTCAATGGATTATGCTAAACTATGATGCTAATGGTCTAATCAGATTCAATGGATTATGCTACGCTATGATGCTAATGGTCTAATCAGATTCAATGGATTATGCTAAATTATGATGCTAATGGTCTAATCAGATTCAATGGATTATGCTAAGCTATGATGCTAATGGTCTAATCAGATTCAATGGATTATGCTAAGCTATGCTAAAGGTGTTACCGAATGGATGGATTAAATGGATTCCAAAACTGTAAAAAAATTGTTTAACCCTAGAGGAGCTGAAAAATAAGCCTATTTTCAAAAAGAGTGGAGTGTCCCTTTAATATTGCATGGTCTCTCACTATATAACTTACAGATTGCAAATATTTTCTAATATTAGATTATTAAAATCTAAACTGTTCATACTGCAGTGAATTACATTATACACTTCATTTGGCAGACATTCATGCAAAGCAACTTACAAATGAGAGTTGCTTTGAATAAAATTGTTGTACATCCCTAACATGACAGCTAGACGTCCAAAACAGACCACTTAGTAACACATAAAACAAACCCAGATGCATCAAAACCACACAAGACTAAATAAACCCACTGTCTATGTTTGGTGGTATAGCGTACAATTTTACTGCACAGTATGCTGCATACTGCCTACTAAATACAATATGAAAAGCATGAGAAATATTCCCTTGAGAGAATATTTAAAAATATTGAAGCTTTGGATATGTGAAAGCGCAGGCAAAAAGAAAAAAAATGTAATATCATTTAAGGATATTTTCTTTTTAATTACCATTTAAGATTTTTACCAATTTTTCCTACATCATGCTGTAAAAGCACTCTCATGTTTTTTGGGTTTCAAATTAAAAGCACCGTTTACTTCCAATAGAAATCTTGGAACAGTCAGGATTTTCTAATATAACCCCGGTTGTGTTCGTCTAGGATGGCTTGAGGGAGTAAATCATGGGGTAATTTTGACTATCCCTTTAACTAACATTAACAAAGATTAGTAAATGCTAAAAAACTATATTGCTCATTGCTAGTTCATGCTAGCTAAAGCATTTACTAATGTTAACAAATACAACCTTATTGTAAAGTTTTACGGAAATAATATTATTTAAATCCATTATTCTACAATATTCTAACCCTGCTTCCCAATTCGCCTACTATCCGTTCAAAATAATATTCAAAGTAATAATCAGTATGTCCCAAATTGTAGTATGTTAAAATAAGTATCTTTAACTCTTTCACGGCCATTGACGAGTTATCTCGTCAATTAAGAGAAAACGCTTCCCTGCAATGACAAATTTTTACGGAAATTCATATTTCCGAAACTATCCACTAGGTGGCGCCCTTACCCGACTTATAAAACACTCAAACTACTTTGGATCTACTGATCCAAAAACAGTAAAAACTCTGTGTATGTTTTGATCATCGCTCTCAATCTGATCTCTAACAAAAGTCCTTTACAAAAATGCAATTATCTCAGCTTTTTGCAAAAAAATTTGTATGTTCGAAGAAACCTACCCATATTTGAGAGGTTAAAAAGAAAACAAATGAAAATAGGATGAAACGTTTTACACACGCTTAAATACATTGAATTATGATGATCTGACAGTTATATATGGGACAGTGCAACCAAAACCTTGAGTGTTTATACATTTATATATTCATGCCTGGAGCGATGTGACTGGTGGGGCAACAGCGCAGACAAACTTAAACAAGCCTGTGATTGGTCGGCCGTACGGCAGGTGTGTCGTGTAGGCACGGCCGTGGTTGGACAGAAAGCAACATTGTCCCGACACACAGACACACACAGAGAACTGCCACTGTGCACCTACCTTAAGATAACATCGCTTCAAGGCATGACAAAAAAACACGTAAACAAAAGGAGTTAGATTTAAAATGCAAAATGTAAATGTTAACATGAAGGCTAGACAACCAAAGCACACAAGATTTAAATAAACACACTGGCTATGTTCGATACGGTATACTAGCGTACACAAAAGGAGTTACTGATTTGAAATGCAAAATGTACACCTTAACATAAAGACTAGACATCCAAAACACACAAGACTAAATAAACACACTGGCTATGTTTGGTACAGTATACTAGGGTACTATAGCATCACTGTATTGTGACAAGTATGCTAAATGTTTAATAGCAGCATGCTACATCTGCATTGACTGTTGAGTGTAATGCATTGTGGGATTGTGTTTTTCAACACACTATTGCATATTGAAGACACAAATAAAACAGACCACCTGTTTTTTAAGGACGTAGAAAATATATACTGTGCAGTTTACATACTGCATACTTATAGTACATCTGAACGTCCGATGACAAACTGACCCAGCACAGCTGCTGAACCATCACTGACCCTGAACATCTGGTTATAAATCAACAGAAGTGTCCTGAACGTTTGCCTGTGCTGTTCATCTGACTTATTAAACACTTTAAGTGTCACGCAGCCATGATAAGACACACAAAAATGCTACCTGACTTCCTCACTTCCTTAACTTTCCTTAGCTGAACTCTTTCTCAAGATTCCTACAATGGCAAACTTTTAAATTCTTGGAGACGATCTCCCTTTCCCATTTAAATATTTTGGAAATTTCTGTGTTCTAGAGGTTATCACAAAGACATCTGCTGAGCACACGCTCTGTGGTAATAAGGAAAGATTGAAAATGAGTGACGTTTTAAAGGACGTGGGCAATGAGAGCGACTGCTATGGCAGCAGTGATACAGTGAGTGATGTGTTCTGGAGGAATAAAAGAGAAATACAGACACATCTGATCTGTCACTACAGTTATCAATCTCTCTTTGTGTTTATATAACCTGACTGATTACACAAGTGACATCACTGTCATATCATCATATACACTACATGTTCAAACAGGAAACACATCAATCCATCTGACAATGAACTTTAAATCTCATGATGCAATGCCAGTGACAGTAACATCAGACACACACACACACACACACACACACAATCTCTCTCTCCCACACACACACACACACACACACACACACACACACACACAAAATCACTCTCACATGCACACACACAATTACTCTCACTCACTCACTTACTGACTCACTGACTGACTCACTGACTGACTGACTGACTCACTCACTCACTGACTCACTCACTGACTCACTCACTGACTCACTCACTCACTCTGTCTCACACACACACACACACTCACTCACACACTCACTCATTCACTCACTCACTTACACACTGACTCTCACACTCACTCACTGACTCTCACACTCACTGACTGACTCACTCACTTACTTACTCACTCACTCACTCACTCACTCACTCACTCACTCACTCACTGACTTACACACACACTCACTGACTGACTGACTGACTGACTGACTGACTGACTGACTCACTCACTCACTCACTCACACACACACTCACTCACTCACTCACTCACTCACTCACTCACTCACTCACTCACACACACACTCACTCACTCACTCACTCACTCACTCACTCACTCACTGACTGACTTACTCACTTACACACACACTCACTGACTGACTCACTGCCTCACTCACTGACTCACACACTCACTCACTCACTCACTCACTCACTCACTCACTTACTGACTCACTCACTCACTCACTCACTCACTCACTTGATCGCTCACTCACTCACTCGATCACTCACTCGATCGATCACTGACTCACTCACTCGATCACTGACTCACTCACTCGATCACTGACTCACTCACTCACTCACTCAATCGCTCACTCAATCTCTCACTTACTTACTCACTCACTGACTGACTGACTGACTGACTGACTGACTGACTGACTGACTGACTGACTCACTCACTGACTCACTCACTCAATCTCTCACTCACTGACTCACACACTCACTCACTAACTCACTCAATCTCTCATTCACTCACTCACTCGTTAGCTGTGTCCCAATTCAGGGGCTGCGACCTTATAAGCATGCGACCTTAAATATGAGCACTCGGTCTTTCAAGGTGGCAGCCTCAGAAATCCGCGAAGAGAACTGAAATGAGACGGTCTAACCTTCGGATGACCCATAATTGGCGTCACCTGCTGCACCTGTTAGCAGGACATAGCGGAAACGTTTCTGACTTATTAAAATAAATATGAAATCAGAAAAATATTAATTTAGTTTAGAAAATATGACACGTTGATGTAGATTAAACTATTCAACAGTATATTAAATTTAATTAATCAACCTTAGAAATATATGCATAATAAAAATAATAATATTAACACAAAACATAACTTATAATACTAAAACAGTGACAAACTTTTTTTGATAAATACACACTTTTATTTAATGAAGGTTTTAATTGTTTATTTTATAATATCCAGCCGCCGTTGCAGGCGCGCAATGAATCTTGGGATATCCTCGGCTGTTAAGGATCCATTCGTTCTATCCTTAACAGCGCGGAGAAATGAGGACGCATTTTGAGGCTTCATTCTAAGCATCCTTTGAATTGGGACGGCCTTACCAGCCTGAAGTCGCGCTGCTGTGACGCAATCGGTCTTAAAATACGTCCTTAGAAGGTCGCAGTCCCTGAATTGGGACACAGCTACTGACTCACTCACTTACTCAATCTCTCACTCACTCACTCACTCACTCACTCACTCACTCACTCACTCACTCACTCACTCACTCACTCACTCACTCACTCACACACACACACACACACACACACACACACACACACACACTTAATAACACTCTCTCTCTCTCTCTCTCTCTCGCTCTCTCTCTCTCTCTCTCTCTCTCTCTCTCTCTCTCTCTCTCTCTCTCTCTCTCTCTCTCTCTCGCACACACAGAAACACACACATACACAAACCCACTCTTACCTTCTCCACATCTGCTTTTGTCACATTGATATCTGCGTCCATCTTCTCAAAATACTGCTGAGCTCGGTCAGCCTCTTTACACTCCCGCTCAAACTTCCTCTTGCACTGCACACAAACACATTAACACTTTAAACACTGACAATATCATTGGTACACTCACACACACACAAACATCGTTGTGACTATAAAAGTAATGTATCCCAAAATTAAGAATTGTGACTAACAGATTACAAAACACAGTTTGACATGTTTTCTTGTATTAGCGAGGACATTTTGCGCCCCACAAACATATCAAGTGCCCTCACACACAGGCATTTTGCAATACAATTTCATTATATGATTCACTCGAATTGTTCGCCCTTCATCTCTCTTAAAGGGACAATCAACATTTGTGTCCCCTATGACCACTCGCTCACACACACACACAATGAGATCATTCTTACACACTGACATACACAGTTCTCGTTCTCTTCCTCATACTGTACACATACAGACAACCAACAAACATGAAGACTTAAAACAAAACCACAATCCATCTAAAACACAGACACACACACACCTAAGAGAGGAATGCAATGATATATCCTGTCTGTAACAAAAAGGTACCATGGTATTACTATAGTATTTTGGACTGTACATTACAGTCCCACAGTAATACCATGGTACTCTCAAAAGTGCTCCGAAGACCATGTGAATACCATAGTACTTAAAGGGATAGTTCAACCAAACTTTTCTGATAAACACAAAACAAGATATTTTGATAAATGATGGTAATCACACAGTTGATGGTGCCCATTGAATTTTATTGTATTAGTTTTTCCTACTATGGAAGTCAATGGTTACAATCAGCTGTGTGCTTACCATTGTTTTACAAAAAATCTTAGTTTGTGTTCATCAGAAAGAATAAATTCATACAGGTTTAGCACAACGTGATGATAGTTAAATTATGACAGAAATTGAATTTTCGGGTGAACTATCCCTTTAACTATGATAATCATGCAGTATATAGTAAACTAACATTGTTTACCATCTGATAGCATCACTGTATATTTTTGCAAAAGATTAATTTATAATAAGTGTGAATTATTGATCGATCAGTGATTATATAACTCACAGCCTCCAACAGCTTCCAACTGGTTTCAATTTGTTGCTGTGCTTTCCGCCCATCATGGAAATACTGTGAGAGAAAAACAGATGGAGATTATAAAAATTGAGTTTTAAAATGCACAAGTTTTGTTTCGAATCTGATGAGAATTTATTGAGATCTCGGACTTATTATTACCGGCTGTCATCAAAGGAAATCTGCGCACAATGTTTGACTATTTAATAATTTCTTGTAAAACTGAATCTCATTTTCTTTAACAGATATTTTGTTTTTATGACTTTACAAAATTGAATAATTGACAAATCTAAAAAGAAAAAATGTGCTGTCAAGTAGCCATATTGTGAAGTTGTGTGTGTGTTTCTCTAAAAGGCTTCTCTTGGCTCAACAACCCCAGGGAAAGTGTTTAGTTGGCCAACAGTCAAAATATCCCCACACACACAGACCACACAAAGGGCCTTGTGTGTCCTATAGATAAAAGTCCTGGTCTGAGACCAGCTATAGATTCACTTAGAATCCAATATTATTAGCAGTCTAATAAACATATCACTGCAATACGGAGTTAAGGGGCGGGACTATCCAGTTGTCCAACCAATAGCAGATAAGGTGTCTTTGCAGTTCTCTGTGGTGCCACTGGTAGTGCAAAAAAGGATATTTCACTTTCATTAAAGTTTTGTGAATGTAATAATTATACAGATATTGATCAATCTTGGCTCTTTTAGTCAACAGCTAAACCGTTTAGAAACACTGTACCAGGATCAGTGAATAATGTCCTGAACAAGAACTGACTGAATGAGTGGCAGTGAGAAAATGAATGAAAGAATGAAAGCATTTGACTCTTTAGTATTCACAACCGAGCTTACAGACTGAATTATAAAGAATGCAAGCATGAGCCGTGTGAACAAAACTCTACAGTGCACAAAGCATTATGGGTAAAAAACGGTCACCAAGTAGAAAAGAAGTCTGGTTGTGTCTAGCATAACGATCAAGTGTCTTGTAGCATGCATACACAAACGCAAACATACACACACTTTCTCTCTCTTGAACGAACACATAAAGACATCAGAAACTCTCATAACTAAATCTGTGCACAGACAAGTTTTATTTCTTGATTTGTTATGGTGTTTATTTCATTTCCTACTATGGCACACCCTGACAACATGCGCTCGCTTATACAGACTAAAAACCTTGGCACGCACACACACACAAGGGATGGCTGGAAAAGTGTCAATTATTCTGCTTGCTGCAACCAATTTGAACTTACAAACTAAAAACTAAACTTTTTAAATCAGTGTGTAGTCCGGTTTATTCAGTTAGAGGAAGTCAACCTGCTATCACAGAGGAAGTTGACTTCAACTTTCTTCTAACCGTCTGTTTTAAAAGACCATAAAGCTCGATGGAAAGCCAACTAATGGAAGACTCAAACCAGCAACTCTTGGAATACAAGCCCGACTTTCTAACCACTAGGCTCCTTGATAAGAGAGTTTATTAGTGATAATACTGACAGTCAAAGATTATTTGACAACTTTTATTTTCCACGCTTATAAAATAATGGACAACGGGCCATTACATTATCTGAAAAAAGGGCATACTCAAGGTGATAATGTGGCCACAACCCAAAAATTTAACGAACCGGAGTCGGTTACCATGGTTACCACACCATGCGATATGATCAATATTTATATATATTTTTTTTTCAATACTTATGTATAATTTGTTATAAATTTTTTTATATCAGAAATGAAGAAAAAAGTAGATTATTTACTGTATTTATTCTCTTAGCTTTTTAATTATTTTATTATTTGTTTTCAATTTCTTTTTTTGGCCACCACACATATATTCATGCTTATTTGTTAAAATTACATAAATCTGTTATTTAAGTTCTTTCTTCTTCTTCTTCTTTATTCTTTACGCCATTCCAGGATCTATGGCTATATTCATGGCGAAAACTGGTTTATCTATACACAAGTTGATCCACACAAGTTAATCCATATGAATACTTGGCGTAGTGATATGGAGCTGTAATGCAGTTAGGAGATGTGGAACTACTTCATAGGTGTGCATTGACTGAAAAATAAAGCACACAAAACCCTTATGGTGGATTCATACCTGCCACGGTAGAGGTGGCAAAAATGCGCTATTCGCGTGTAGTTGGATGCTTGAACATTTGTGTTTACTTGCTTCATTTGCGCGTGAAATTCTAGTCATTCGAGACATTCACGCAGAAATTTGCGTCATAGGAGGCGCTTCTGCGACTCCGCTGAGACTCCGCTCGCTTCCTGTAATCACATCACTACTTCCAAGCATATTTGATCATCACTTCAACAGTTGCACATTATAAATGTTAATGTATAAATTAGATGAATACAGTCTTAAATCATATTTTCATTGTGTCTTTGCTGCGTCTGTGTTGATTTGGAACAGCGCTCTGTTTCAGTCACACTTGATTCTGAGGAACTACTTTGTTTGGCGGAAGAGTAATATTTGTACTAATATAATTATTTGTTTTTATTTTATAAAATCCCGCTAACGTTATGCATATGAAGTAACCGTTTTATAAACGCAATAAACCCCTCGAAGCAGTGGGGTTACAGTGCATTTTATAACAGCTAAGGGGGTTTAGGCATGACGCGACAACGCCCCTTAGCTGTTATAAAATGTACTGGTAACCCACTGCTTCTTGGGGTTTATTGCTTTATTTTACACAGAAAAGTTACCTCAGTGATACGCTTTGTAATGATCCTGTCCTTGTTTTACTCTTAGGATCAAGACAGGCCCATGTTTTGTGTAGTAGCACATGGCCTTTGTTTTGGCTGTGTGCTTCCTTGTCTCGTCTTCTGACCCCGCCCCCTAGTCTCTTCTTGTTTATCACCATGTTACTGTTTAATTTATGTCACCTGTTCTTCTCTTGATTTGCTCCCTTATTTAATTCCCTTGTGTTTGCTGTCTTGTGTTCGTTTGTTTTGTAAAATACCTGCGTCTGGTTAGTCTAGTGATCCTGTTGTGAACTACTTGTTAAGGTTATTGTTTTGTTCTGAGTCAGTTCCTTGCTGTGTGTTTCTAGTTTATTGTCTGTTTTTTGTTTCGGTTTAAATAAAACTCTCTTGTGTTCTATTAAGCCTGCATTTGGGTTTTGTCTCTCTTCACTGGAGAATCCTGACACGCTTTAGCTATTATTTAAAATAAGGTAATCTACTTGTTATTTATTTTGCTTGTTTTAAAAATAAACTACTCTGAAACAAAGCTGTTTGTTGTTACTGTTAAAACCAACTATAAACAGAAGAAAGCAAATAAGCAACAGATCCTATCTGAACAATAAAAAAACTATACTGAAATTGTACCTCGTCCTACTGTTAAATGTAAGGGAAATGAAATTAAACAAAACAACAACAACAAAAATATATATAGCAATGCAAAACAAAACAAGAAGTATATGTTTTATGAAATAAAATGATCTGTATTATTTCAGCATTATTTTTTTGGGAAATTAAACTATATTAGTTTTTGTCATCTAAAGTGTCATTTTCACACAATAAAATGTGTGAAAAGAGAAACACACACACACACAGCATGTAGCTGTTTGGCTAATGTGACTGTTGGCACAGTAAAGGAGATTAGAGACCAGAAAGAAAATTAAGAGAGAACTGAAAAGAACCAGTGAGACAGAAAAACTTTTAATAAAATAATCTTAAAGGAACAGTATGTAAGATACTTATATCAATTTATCTTAAAATGGCCCTGATATGTCACTAGACATTAAGAAATCATTTTCATTTCAAATACTTATATCACTGACAACAGTGGTCTGGCCAGGATATTGCCATTTAAAACGTGGAGTTGCAGCCCTCAACTGATGTTTATGTCGTCAGGTTGTGTATTGGCCACCAGTTGTGTGCAGTACCAGTTTTAGCCACAAGTTTTGTGATTGCAATATCAGTTTTGGCCACAATCCTACATACTGTTCTTTTAAGCATAAAATATTTTTTTAACTAAAAGTCAAGTCACAGTCCCATCATCATGATACCAACCCACCCCTTTCCTGACATACGTACAAGCTCACAAAGTACAAACAGTTATTATTGTTACAATCTCTGTGCTACATTATTTCAAATTGAAATATTTGTAGTTTCACAATTACAGCATTTATGCTGGAGTCTCACAGACGGCATGACAAACTCATGAGTGATATTAACAGATGAGATGCACAAATATTTGGCTGTAATAAAAACACTGACAGAGGAAGTAGCTGGTTGAGTAATTGCTAGTTACGTTTGAGAAGTTCAGATGCAAAAATCAGATAATATATTAATCGTATTCTCTCGTCACGTATTATAAATCAAATACTTTCACTTTAAATCCACTTAATCCCAACCTCAGGTCATTTAGAGTTACTGGTTTATTGGCAGAATCCAATTTTAAAAAATGATTATTTACAAGACATAGAGGGTTTTGAATCAAAGTTCTTCATTTCTAGATGTGTGCAACATCCTAATTCTTTAAAGGGACACTCCACTTTAAAGAATATAGGCTCATTATCCAGCTCCCCTAGAGTTAAACATTACATTTTTACAGTTTTGGAATTTATTCAGCTGATCTTCGGGTCTGGCAGTACCACTTTTAGCATAGCTTAGCACAATCCATTGAATCTGATTAGACCATTAGCATCGCCAGTTCCTAGTCATATCGGCCTAGATAATCGCAACTTTTAATTTTCCATCGGTCTTAGTAAACGATGTAAGTACAGAAAAGTCAAGTTTTAAATAGGAAAAATATTGAAACTCTTTCAGCATGATGCTAATGGCCTAATCAGATTCAATGGATTATGCTAAGCTATGCTAAAAGTGGTACCTGGAATCAGCTGAATGGATTCCAAAACGGTAAAAATCAAATGTTTAAATCTAGGGGACCTGGAAAATGAACTTATTTTCAAAAAAAGTGACATGTCCCTTTAATAACTTGTTTGAACAAAATCTGATAATAATAGAGATGGCAACATCTTGCTCACATCCCTTTAATTCAGCTATATGAAGGGGTAGTGTTAAAGACATTAGCTATTGGGCATATGGAGGTATGGAGAAGTCTGAGGTCATTTTAGTCTTACATTTTTTCTTGATGTGCGTGTCTTTACCATTCAGATCTTAAAACCTGACAGCAAGAAATGCAGGGAACACCTGTCTGTATAAACTGCATTCCAAGAGAGAAATGCAGCTGTACACACACAGACATATCATTTTTAACACAGACTGACAGAAGCATTGAAATTCAAAACAGATTGATACGAATTTCAATTTTATATTTCCACAGAAAATATGAATTTAGGAAAGTAACACAGAAGGACACAATAAAAGTACACGTTTTTATCCGAAGCGACTTACATTGCATTCAACCTGTACGTTTAATCAGCATTTGTGATCACTGGGTTTGAACCCATGACCTTTGCCTTACTAATGCAAGGCTATGTTTTATTAATGATGAGAGAGGGAAATAGGGCTAAGGTGAGGTCAATATGATCCTAATCTTAACCTTAGATGACTACAATCCTATACTTGACCATCTAATGCCGATCACACATCAGACAGTCTCAGTTTGTGGCTCTTGGCCAGATTATGCTGTCAGAAATCAGGCTGGTTTTTATAATGCAATGATTTTGGGGGAGGTTAATCCTTTCCTAGATAGTGGGTTAGTTTGAATCAGTCTGGTAAAATGATTTAGCACATCTCAGGTTCATATTTTACAATAACATACCACCTTCAGAAAGAGAAGGTCTCTCTCTCTCTCTCTCTCTCTCTCACACACACACACACACACACACACACACACACACACACACACACACACACACACACACACACACACACACACACACACACACACACACACACACACACACACACAACACACACATACACACACACACACACACACACACACACACACACACACACACACACACACACACGTTTAAAGGCCCTGTTAAGGTTAAGCTGCTTCAACAATGGATTTGAGAGAGAATTACAATAGCAGACCATATGCTGTCTGGATTTAAAGAGGTACAAAACATTGGAGTGCATTATATTATTAAGCTAGAAATATCTGAATTTTCTTACAATTCAAACATATTTTTCTTGAAACAAAACTTCTCGTCTTGCAGTAGCCGTGTGATGCGCCAGCGCGACCTTACGTATTACGCAATCACGTTGGAAAATCACGCGTTACGTATGTGAAACGCACACTTGGGGACCATTTTAAACAACAAACTGACACAAAGACACATTAATTTGTATCATTCAACATACAATAAGGTCCTATTTTTCCACACTTGTAAACACTGAAGTGGTAGTTTCGCATATGTCATGCGTGACTTTTCGATGTGTTATTTTCCAGGACTATAACTTACACTTTTTTCATAGTTTGGCTGGTCCTGCGACTTCTAGTCAGGTGCCACTTGTATGTCAAAATTAACTCATACGAACCAAAAGAGACTATTACCGTCTGCATCCGCGAGAGTCTGCTCTATGCTGCTCCTGTATTTATGTAATTCAATGGATTCAGTGATGCGGAATGACCTTTTTGAACTTGATTTAGCTTGTCGTGTTAATTTAGCCTATTCAGCCTCCCAGGTATGTTCAATATGCTATTTGTGTTCGTGAATAAATGGTAATGTTACGTTAACATTAGTCTCAGCCTCAGACGTCACGCCCACAGACTGTTGGCTAAACGTCTGATGTTTTTCGTACACTTTTCTGGAAACCCTGTGAGAATGTCGAAGTCGTCTTTGATTGGTTGAAATAAACCGGATTTCCAGGAGAAATGCAGCCTGCTGTTCTGTGTGCCATTGTTTCGTTTAATAGTCTTTCCAGATTAAATGTTTGTTTTTGGGCTTTGTTTATTTGATAAAATAAACACAAATAAACACGATGTGTAGTCCAGTGCGACTTAAATGTTCTTTCCTCTTCAAAGTGCATTTTTGACTGATGCGACTTATACTATATGTAAGGTCGCGCTGGCACATCACACTGCTAGCGCAATAAAAAAGTACTTTTTTGTGTGAAAATGACGATCGTTTCACTAGATAAGACCCTTATGTCTCGCTTGGGATCTTTTAGAGCCTTTTGAAGCTGAATTGAAACTGTAAACTGTTGTGGTCCACTAAAGTCCACTATATGGAGAAAAATCCTGAAATATTTTTCTAAAAAAACTTATTTTTTCTCGACTGAACAACGAAAGACATAAACAACTTGAATGACATGGGGGTGAGTAAATTATCCTAATTTGTAAGTGGAATATTCCTATAAAGTTCTGGCTACCAATAAGCAACACTCTTCAAAATTAAGGTGTTTCACGTTGCCATAGAGGAACCATTTTGGGCTGAATGCTTCCCTAAAGAACTTTTAACATCTGAATATGTGTTAATAGGTAGTGACAAAGGTTCTTTAGATTATAAAAGGTATCAAAGAAATGGTTCTTTGGTTCTTTAAGGAACCAAAAATGGTTCTTCTACTATTGTATCTCTGTGAAGAACCTTTCAATCACCTCTATTTTAGGAGTGTATAGAAAATGTACAGCACAACTGAACATCACCAAACAAACCAATAAAAAATCAGCATAAGCATGCCTAAAATGGCAAACGTGCCTATGAACAGTGGAATAAAGGAGCAGAGAGAGATGGAGAGAGAGAGAAATTTATTAAAAGGAGAAAAGTTCTGGGAAAAAAGCCAATAAGACACAATGGAGCCCTGATGCTCTGTGTGTGTGTTAATGCTGGGAAATGGTTGCTCTACTATAGGTTGATACGTAATGTAATGCCTTCATCTTATTTGCTAAATGAAAGAGTGCCCATCTCATTCAGATGCCATCATGTGCCCTGTCTTTTAACACTAATAGCTGTGTGTTATATAAATTATATCTTGTTCGTCTTGACCTCTCGACAGCTGAAAGACACGCTGAGATATCTGGATGTTATTATATAAAACAATTTCTCATCTGTGTGTGTCTATAAATGGCATAATAGCAACGGCACACACAGTTTTAATTTAAACACACAACAGCTTTTCTATTTATGGAAGAGAAAGAGAGAGCAAGCAAAAAACAAAAGAGTCAATAATTCTGAGTAGTGTGATTCTTTTTGTCACATTTCTATGAATGCCACCCTGTGTGTTTGTGTTTGCATGCTAACTTTTTGGCTTTTTTATTTCTAATATCATTCATGTCTTTAGCACAAACAGTGACATCAGATTTAACTTTCATCCTCAAGTATGAGTTACAGTAATAGTGATGTCCGCCTGCCCTGCACCTCATCTGCCATTGGTGAGTCAAACAGGAAGTCCCGCCCCAAACCTGCCATTGCACCTTCTCTCTGCCTTCGGTAAACCACTTGGTCACCAAAACACACATGCTGTTTGTACAGCATCCGTACACTTCATTAAAGCATGCATACTTTTGAGAGTACAGCCCCCGTAACAAGCACCACATAAACACTCAGACTTTACACGGTCAGTAATAATAAAGGCAAAAAATATGTATATAAATACCATTTAGTATAGATATGCATCACCAAGTACCCAAATACTAATATGCACCTTTAAGGTACAATGGTGGCATCTTCTGTGCCTTTATTTCTGAGAGTGTACTGTAGGAACTTGTGAATGTCTTGTGGTTGTCTCTGTATTTTAAATTGGCTCAGTGAATGTATTTTAATCAAACAATTTAAACACTTTACACCTTTAAGAAGGTAAATGCGTCGCCCAACTCACCGCTTTCCTCTCTGATTTGAGTTCCTGCGTGTATCGCGTCAGGTCGGCGATGATCTGTGATGTCATGTTCTCAGCGATGAGCTCATGTTGGCCGGCATAATCGTTCATCTCATTTAGCGTCGAATGAAACGACCGACACCACGTGTACCTAAGACAGGAAGTGACATCATTAACATGAGAAATAAACTGGCCTTTGGTCTTATTTGTACGACAGGGATAATTTGCCATCTTTGGCATTTAGAAGAGTTTTGTTGAACATTGTTGAACACGTGTGTGTTGTTTAACAAGTACGAAAAATACATTTCTTGGTACCTCAATCACTTAAAGAGCAGCCCGGTTCATACATTTACGATATTTTTTTATTATATTCACTTCTTTTATTTCGCGATTCCTCAGCTCACGTGGCCTTGTGCAATAGTAAAGTGTCCATAAAATGAACACCCCTATAAATCTTGCTGGAAATATTTTATTTCATTTTATGAATTTGGCAAACTACTCGCCTCGCCTACTAATTTTTGCATACTACATAGTATGAAGGAAGGCAATTTCTCATGTCTTTATTCTTTATTCACACTGACAGCCATCATCTGCTGTCAATCTCTTTAATGGCGCACCTGTGTACCAGTGTACATTAATATAAAGGTCAGATAATGATATAGATTTTTGTCTGTCATGTGACCCATCTTTATGACATGCTATGCAAATCTGTAACAAACCAGAAAATGAAACCTACTTATTTTCGTCTTCATCTTTCTTCTTAGGCTGGTATTTCTTGGACAGATTCCTGTACACAAAGACAAAATAGTTAAAAAAGTTTACCAATAGTTACACAAAACAGACATGACAAAGTTATTGACAAATATGATTACCTGCTGTAAACTATTTGAATATAACGGCAAACATATTTAACCATATGTGCAGAACTATTGTTTGAATGACAGCCACAACAGAAACGTTTACTTAACGGTCAACCAGCCATTTTTATTCCTTATCCCTTGCTTTCACACCAGATGCTAATCAAGCGTTAAGCGCGGGGTGATTTACATGTTAAATCAATGCAAAGACACAATAGACATCCTGCTACGCGATTCACGCGGATGAGATGGTGCGAATTACGTGATTTGCACAAATGACGTGGCAAGAAATTAGCATTTCGTGCGTTTGATTTGCGCTAATCGCGCAAGTTGAAAAATCTGAACTTTGGTGGATATTTGGCCGCTTTAACCAATTTAGAAGCTTGCTACATTAGTAATGTAATTACGACGTAGCAAGCAGAGGCAGAAATACGATCAGATTCCTGTACACAAAGACAAAATAGTTAAAAAAGTTTACCAATAGTTACACAAAACAGACATGACAAAGTTATTGACAAATATGATTACCTGCTGTAAACTATTTGAATATAACGGCGAACATATTTAACCATCGCTACGCGATTCACGCAAATGAGATGGTACGAATTACATGATTTGCGCAAATGACGTGGCAAGTTGAAAAATCTGAACTTTGGTGGATATGTGGCCGCGTTAACCAATTTAGAAGCTTGCTACATTAGTAATGTAATTACGACGTAGCAAGCAGAGGCAGAAATACGAGACAACAATGGAGGACAAAATCATCGTTGCTGTATGTGAACACACGGAGCTGTATGACACAGCTTCGTACTTTTATAGTAATGTACTTTTCAGATCACCGCAATGATTGCACATCTCTCTAAAAAACACAAGGGGGAGCTGCAGCACCTGTATAAATGAGACATCAGATTACTTTTAAATGTGTGTTATGTGTATTAATATTTACTGCAAGGTAACCCTTGCAAAAGATTTAATTTAAATAATCACAACAATATGTGAAAATTATTTCATAAACAAAGAAAAAAATTATGATAATTAAATGTTAAAGGCACACAAGGCAAGTCTGAGTATTATTTCTCTACTAGCTCCCCCTAGTGTCTGGGAGTAAATGCGTTCTATATCTGAGACTATACGAGACTGAAGGACACCGGGTCGGATACAGCGAACTTGCAAGTGGGGTATTCTTCCTACAGACGGTAGGGGCGGGCGAGAGAGTCTTCATTCGTCATGTAATGAGTCATTTAACCATATACCGACTTACGAAGATGATTTATTAACATAAAAATGCTGCCTTGTGTCCCTTTAAACCAATAAAACAGACAATTAATCGTCAAAGCCCGAAAACAGGCAATTTATCATCACAATCCCCACAATTTATTAAACAATAAATCGCCAGCCAAATGTCATAACCGTGACAGCCCTAATCTTCCTTGGAAGAAAGTAAGTGAGAAGATCGGACAATCTGGTTAGTTGTAAAAAACGCTCTTTACCCAATTTGAGCTATATATACATTTATAAATATTGACACCACAAGCTAGCTAAAGCCGGCAAATTGCGCGTCTGAATTGCACTTGCTAATGAAGCGAGTTAACAAAAAATATTCAAGCGTCCAAATATGCGCAATTTAATCGCTTCATTCGCATCTGGTGTGAACGCACAGTAAGATGGAAATACTATAGCATTACAAACAGCAGACAGTACACAGTATATACTTTTGTACACAGTATATATGCAGTAAGCAGCTGAGGTCAATTTATTGATGTATCCCACAATACTCAGCGCACAGATCAGTGGTAAAAATACAAAAGCATCTGATGAAAAGTTAAATACATTTTTTTTTCAATTTACGTTCCCGTACTAGAAACAAAGTTGTTGCCTATAAAGTAACTTACATTGCAGTGAGGTATCAATGTATTGTCTCTCTTAATGTATTTAATATGAAAGGTGTGGCTCAATGACATTGTGTGTGTTCTCAGTGCAGCGTGCATGGAAACTTTAATACAAAGCCTATCTTTTTTTCTCTGTTGCTTTTCTCATCAGTCTCTCTCTCACGTTTTCTTTTCTCTCTGTATTCTATTATCACCATCTATAAATACAGAGTGTCTGCTTACCATCAGTGCCTTCGGGCAGATGTGTGCACGTGTTGTGTTTTATGCGTGTTAGCGTGTGTCGTATGTTTGTGAGATTATACGACATCATGCTCAAGGCTAGAAACTTACAAAAATAAACACACACCTACAGCAGAATATAGTATGTAAATTGTGAACAGAAATGCATTATTTCTACACACATGACACGCACATTAACAATACACTTGCAGAAATGTGCAGTTTACAACCAAGCACACTGCACGTGTCTGTCTGTCTATTTGTCCATCTACCCTTTTACCTGTCTGTCTGTCTATGTCTCAATTTGTTTGTGTGTCTTTATACTTGTCTGTTTGTCTATGTCTCAATCTGTCTGTCTAAGTTGATCCACCTGTCTGTCTGTCTGTCTACCTGCCTGTCTGTCTATGTTTCGATCTATTTGTCTGTCTGCCTGCCTATCCGTCTTCCTCTAATCTACCTCGTCTATCCATCTGTCTGTCTGTCTGTCTATTTATTTCTCTATCCACCTTTTTACCTGTCTATCTGTCTATGTCTCTATCTATCTGTCTGTCTGTCTGTCTATATACGTGTCTGTCTGTCTATATACTTGTCTGTCTGTCTGTCTTTATACTTGTCTGTCTGTCTATGTCTCGGTCTGTCTGTCTAAATACTTGTCTGTCTGTCTGTCTGTATATATACTTGTCTATCTGTCTGTCTGCCTTTTTCTACTTTTTTACCTGTCTGTCTGTCTGTCTATGTCTCTATTTGTCTGTCTGTCTGTCTGTCTATATACTTATCTGTCTGTATGTCTGTCTGTCTGTCTATGTCTCAATCTGTCTGTCTGTCTAAATACTTGTTAATCTGCCTGTCTGTCTGTCTATATCTTGATTTGTCTAAGTTTATCAGGCTGACTGTCTGTCTTCGTCTGTCTGTCTGTCTGTCTGTCTGTCTGTCTATGTCTCAATCTGCCTGTCTAAGTTTATCAGCCTGTCTGTCTATATACTTGTCTGTCTGTCTGTCTGTCTGTCTATGTCTCAATCTGTCTGTCTGTCTGTCTGTCTATATACTTATCTGTCTGTATGTCTGTCTGTCTGTCTATGTCTCGATCTGTTTGTCTAAATACTTTTTAATCTGTCTGTCTGTCTGTCTATGTCTTGATTTGCCTAAGTTTATCAGCCTGTCTGTCTGTCTTTGTCTCGATCTGTCGGTCTGTCTATATACTTGTCTGTCTGTCTATGTCTCAATCTGTCTGTCTAAGTTTATCAGCCTGTCTGTCTATATACTTGTATGTCTGTCTGTCTGTCTGTCTGTCTGTCTGTCTGTGTCTCAATCTGTCTGTCTGTATATATACTTGTCTATCTGTCTGTTTGCCTTTTTCTACCTTTTTACCTGTCTGTCTATGTCTCTATTTGTCTGTCTGTCTGTCTGTCTGTCTGTCTATATACTTATCTGTCTGTATGTCTGTCTGTCTATGTCTCGATCTGTCTGTATGTCTAAATACTTGTTAATCTGCCTGTCTAAGTTTATCAGCCTGTCTGTCTATATACTTGTCTGTCTGTCTGTCTATGTCTCAACCTGTCTGTCTGTCTGTCTATATACTTATCTGTCTGTATGTCTGTCTGTCTATGTCTCGATATGTCTGTCTGTCTAAATACTTGTTAATCTGTCTGTCTGTCTGTTTATGTCTTGATTTGCCTAAATTTATCAGCCTGTCTGTCTGTCTTTGTCTTGATCTGTCGGTCTGTCTATATACTTGTCTGTCTGTCTATGTCTCAATCTGTCTGTCTAAGTTTATCAGCCTGTCTGTCTATATACTTGTCTGTCTGTCTGTCTATGTCTCAGTCTGTCTATCTAAGTTTGTCTGCCTGTCTGTCTGCCTATGTCTCAATCTATTTGTCTGTCTGTCTGTCCGTCGTGTCTCTCTAATTCTCTGTCTGTCTGTCTTCCTGTCTATGTCTCGATCTATTTGTCGTTCTGCCTGTCTGTCTATCTATCCATCTACCTCTCTATCCGTCTATCCGTCTGTCTATGTCTTGATTTTCTGTCTGTCTAAGTTTATCCGCCTATCTATCTTCATACTTACCTGTCTGTCTCCCTATGTTTTGATCTGTCCGTATAAGTTTATTCACCTGTCCATCTGCCTGTCTCGGTCTGTCTGTCTGTCTATTAATCTACTTACCTGTCCGTCTAAGTTTATCCGCCTGTCTGTCTGTCTATCTACCTATTTACCTGTCTGTCTCTCTTTCTGTGTCTATCTATCTTGTGCATTTCTATGCCCCAGAATTGTGTAACTGCTTTTGCTATTGCAACACTCCTGTTTCCTAACTTAGGGATCAATTAAATTTCGCCGTCCCTGTTTTCAGAAAAACAAACAGTATTGTGGACATGAATGCCTCTATTTTTATAAAAAAGAATTTGTCTATATATGCTTTTTACAATAACTGTGTGTGCATGCATGTGTATGTGCAATGTTGTCCCACAAAAACTACCATACTATTATCAGAAATACATACTGTACCATGGTAATACCATGTTTATGAACACACATTGATAATAGTTATACCATAGTGTTCTCTAAAGTTATTGCACACACAGACACGGATTGGATTGAAGTTAAAAACACAATTCATCACATCCAGTAACCAGACTGGTATGTGTGTGTCTGTGTGTATTGTTTGTGTGTATGCCAGTGTGTGTGTTAGACAGCTAAACCCCCGCTGTGTTTGGGAATTAAAGGGGTTTCCCGCTGCTATCTGGAGGGGGTTGATGATGTACAGTCTGCGTGTATTCTCCGTCAAATCCTATCCCTGGAATGGGGGCGGGGTCACAGCACGTGATTGGACAGCACAAATGTAGGTCACCAACGAGAAACACCATGCCAGCACCTTGTTACTAAGGTAACCTGCATTTTCTTCCAAAACGTGCACACACAGATACACACAAATGTTGCCTTCCAGTCCTGCATCCTTCAGCTTTTAACACAGCTGCAAGATCGCATTATAAGTCTCTCCATGGTGTTAGTGTGTATGCGTGTGTGTGTGCGCACGCGCGTGTGTGTGTGTGCTTTACTTTTTATATAAACACATACGAGTATGAACGATTGCACCTGTCTTGATATACAGGGACATGAACACATGCTGAGCAAGGTTTTAAACTGGAATTTTGGAGATGGGGAAATCCAAAAATCTGTTGGTGGTCCTATCAACCGATGTGAAATAAAACATGACCTTTGACCTATTCCCTAAAAATGTATTTTTTAATGTTCAGGTTTCAACAAATACAACAACATCCATCATGTTTGTGTACATCATTTGTCAAACGTACTAGGTGTAAATCTTTAAAGGGATAGTTCACCAAAAAAAATGTAAATTCTGTCATCTTTTACTCACCCTTAAGTTCTTCCAAACCTCTATAAATGTCATTGTTCTGGTGAACACAAAGGAAGATATTGTGATCACAGAAGTATATGACTTATATCATTAATGACTTTGCTCAGATCTATTTTTATGGCATTCTTTGTGGCTAGATTTACTGACTTTTTAGACCCCTTTAGCGACTATTTTACAAAAAAGCGCCTAGCAACTTTTTGGATGAGTTGAGCGTGAGATCTGTATGCATTTCGTGTGCCCTGTACTGCCCCACAAGCGCGAGGTCTTGCTTTCCCCGGGCATACGCGCATCTTTCTCTGCATCTGCTCTTTGTAGTGAGCTAAGCAGCAGACATTCAGATGAGACTTTACGGAGCTGACGCGTGAATGAGCTGTGTACCTGCATTTCTAATCATTTATCTGGGTATTGTTTAAAGGGGACATATCATGAAAATCAGACTTTTTCATGTTAAAATGCATTAATTGGGTCCCCAGTGCTTCTATCAACCTAGAAAATGTGAAAAAGATCAACCCAGTAACTTAGTTTTGATAAACCATTCTCTTTGGGCATGTGAAAAAATACGTCATTGAAATGTGGCTCCCCTTGTGATGTCAGAAGGGGATAATACCACTCAGCTCATTTGCATATTAAAGGATAGTAGCATAGTTTTTTCATAGTTTATTTTTGCTAACACCTACAAAGTGGCAATTTTAACATGCTATAATAAATTATCTATATGGTATTTGAGCTATAACTTCACACACAGAGTTATTTGACATCTTAAAAAAGTCTTGTGAAATGTCCCCTTTAATCCTAATTTGTTTTGAAGACTGTGAGCATTGTTTGGACAAATAAACATGAACATCGCTTAATTGCACACTTTTTTACCCAGACGAACTTAATAGTGCATTAATATTGCAGGTTAACAACATGTACATTGACAGGTAGTTTAATGGGTCATGTTAAGTCACTATTTCATACTTGTTTTGTTGTCTGACAACAGAAGCAGATAATATAGCTACAAATGAAAAAAAAACTTTTTTTAGGCATTTGGCTATATTAAAATATCGTTTTTGACAGTTCAGAGAGTAGTTCAGAGACTATGCCGATGTAGTCACAATGCAAATACGACGTGGTGACGTCACTGGTATGCTAATTACGTAATGATGAAATCTAGTGACATTTAGTGACTTTCCAAGTAGGCTTTATTTACTATCCATTGAAAATAGTTGGCAACACTGATTGTTTTGCTTATATTCACTTATATTACTTTAAAGCAGTGGTTCTCAAACTGGGGGATGAGATGGTGCCGAGGGGGCAGTTTATTGACGTTTTATAAAATGCATTACAGTTTTTCTCAGTCGCTTTGGTACATTTCTCAGATCAGAATTGAAATTCTCAAAACTGCTTGTTCAATTCTCACATCATTGTGTCACTTGTGCACATCAAAAAAGCAGTTTCTCATTTCTTTGAACAAGTTGCAAATGCTTTGGTACATCCATGCAAATGATTATGTACAATTCTCAGCTTTTTCCTACATTATCAGTTGCTTATGTCATGTTGATCAAAATGTATTATAATGGGTCTCTGTTGAATAGTCTCACCCCCCACAATATTTAGGCATTAGTTCATAGTATAAGTCTTTACATGCAAAATGGTTGAACATGTTGTCAAAATACAGGATATGGTCAAACATATTTCTATACATTTCCATTAGACATTTTTTATAAATCTGTCCTGAATTGGTAAATTGCTCCCAGGTGAATCTTGACTTTCTCTAACAGACAGAAACGAGAAAATCACAAAAACTGAGACGTTGAAATGACTGCTAACTATTGACCCAATATAGTCCGGCTATGAGTAACCCACTTCTACCCTAAATAACCTTGAATTTGGTTACATGCCATTTTTGCCAAAATAACTTGAAGATGTATGATATTCCAACATGTAAGCAAAGTGTGTTCAAGGTGTTTGCTTTCATTTCTTTTACATGTTCTAAAAGTATGTGCATCATCTATTCTTGGGCTATGGTGAGACATCTTTTAGACATCTATCATGTTCACATTTCTACTTTTGTTTTTTTCTCTCTTTATGCTATGCAGTGCTTGCAGTGCTGTCTTTATCTTTCTTTATGGCAATGACATGGTCTTTCAACGAATTACAGTACAAACAGTAAAAGCGTAAATGTACATTTTGTCAAGTCTCATGCAATCAAACTCCCACATAACTTATACTAAGGTGTAACTTACAATTTACAATACTTGTCGTCAAAACTTTAGCCATAGTTTACATCAGAACATCCCTCCAGAGTAATATTGACTACATGACTAAACAATTTGACTGTCTTATCCGTACACAATGACACAATGACTTGTCATTTTGGTGGCGCTGACATGTTCATTGACACAGATATTTAATTTTGAGAGATGAACTAAGTATTTTGAGTAAAAGAGTGGCTTTTGCAGGTTATCCATGATGTTTTGCTATTTGTACAAATTGTTGTGAGAAATGCACTTACGGTTTTGCAAATTGTGAGTATGATTCGAGAAATGTACCAAAGCGACTGAGAAAAACTGTAATTTATCTTAAATTATGTGTAATTTAACCTCAAAAAATAAGGCTACTACGCAACAGCACTACATTGAATCATTTAATATGTTTTGTTTAAAGGTGGGGTGCACAATTTTTGAGAAACGCTTTGGAAAAGGGAATCGGGGAGAGTACCAAAACACACTTGTAGCCAATCAGCAGTAAGGGGCGTGTCTACTAACCGACATCGTTGCCTGGGATGCGTATGTGTGGGGCAGGTCTATCAAAAGGAGGTCCAGATTCTATTGGGGTAGGGGCGTGTTTGTTTAGGTGACTTCAAATGTCAAAATTGGCTTTCAGAGATCATGCACCCCACCTTTAATACAAATTCTAAGTTTGAGATTGTGTTCTGTCATGAATTTTCTTTGGGGGGGGGCACAAAGGAATGCACAAGGGAGGGTACATGCCGATGGAGAACGATGGAGACCCACTGCTTTAAAGGAATAGTTCACCCCAAAATGAAAATTAGCCCAAATTTTACTAGGCTTTCTTTTTTATTTGCCACTGCCCCAACCCAATGTTAATCGTTTTTAAAGTTATTTAAAGTTTCATTTAAAGTTTTGGAGCTTTAAAAATGGGGCACTATTCAAAACCATTATACAGCTGAGAAGTACCATGACGTTTCGCTGAAAGAAAAAAAGTCATATACACCTTGGATGGCTTGAAGGTTTGTAAACTATGGGCTAATTTTTAATTTTAGGGTGGCCTATTCCTTTAATGACGGATTTTTTTGAGAGTTTTGCCATGTCGACCCCCATTTAAGAAGATAATTTTATTATAAAATGATTTGCTTGTATTCAACTGAGGAAAGGAAGTCATATAAATCTTGGATATCATGAGGGTGAGTAGATGATGATAACTTTTTATTTTCCAGTGAACTATTCCTTCAAGTCAAAAAAAAAGATTACATAACAACATAAGGCGCTCACCTGATCTGTCTTGCATAGTTAAGCTCGATCTCTGATCTTTCCTTCACGAATTTGGTGTATTTTTCCACAAAGTCTATTCCCCACTGCGTATGCTTTTCTAGGTTATCAAACTGATCCTGTGAGAGAGAGAAAGAGAGAACATTCGATCATTAAAAAGCAAAAGTGTTTGACCACAGGTTCACGGATAAGGAGACAAATATAATGGTGGTGATATTGCCGCTGTTCAGGATCACCAGCAATCTACTGAGGTCAACAAGAGTTGGAAGCAAGAATTCAGACAAAATTTGACCAATAACTGTGGCTAAAGGGAATGGGGGTCTCTTTGCCCCCCATAAATGTCCAGCATTAAAAATCGTCTGTCATTTTGTAAAGATATAAGCGGTTATACATACACATTTAACATTACAATACTCGCTAAAACTTAAAGCATGTTCAAAATAATATAGTAGACACGGGACAGGTTTAGGTTGCATATTTTCCATGAATGAGGAACTTATACATCGCCTTTTGTCAAACAATGGTGAATATTGAATAAAAAATGTTGTGCTGGTGTGGTATTACAAAAGCACTGAGAGTAAAGTGCACCAGATCTAAGAAACAACTTCACCATGTGTAAGATGTTTAGGCTTCAACGTTTCCTTTCAAAAACCACAGGCGAACCTGATTCAATTAAAAACCTGAAATCTGAGACAAATCCTGCAGCATGACTCTAGTACATACCGTACTGTTCACCTATAGCATACAGAAGTCTTATCAAATAAAATACATTTAACTTCCTGGAAAGTTTGTTGAAGCAATAGGCCACAAGAGGTTGTGTGTTATAGTGACTGTATGACAGATAAGAGCTGTTTTTAGTGCCATGTCAAGCAAAATGCCTAAAACCATGTAAAACATGATAAAATTAGTGTAAAAATGAGTCCAAATGGCTTAAAGATTGTATTAACTGGTATAACAATATGTAAAAAAAACAAATTATTGTGGTCACATACACATACTTTCTAAAAGTGATAGAAATGCCTTAAAAACTACTACAGGTAAAAGATGACAAATGCAATTTGCCTTAATTGTTTGGCAATTGAACAACACATAAAGAATGTACAAACACTGTAAAAAATATTATATATTTAGATCTTATTATGGATGATTATTTATACACAAGTTTGGTTTCAACTGATAAAACACCTGGCTTGAATCTCTATGTATTGACAAACAAAAAGGATGTTCCTCTAAACTATTCCTCTTTTCTTTGTTTTACTTTTTCCCAAATTACTCTTAAAGGTGCCGTAAAATGTAAAACTGTATTTAGCTAGGCATAGATGGATAATAAGAGTTCTGTGCATTGTAATGAGCCTTAAACAATATTGTTTCCTCCTTCTTATGTAAACCTTGTGTATGCAAAAGACCGCTGGAAAACAGGCCAATGTCAACATAACATAAACTGTGACGTTACATTTAAGATGTACACCCCAACATTAAAATAAGTAAAATGCTGTGATAGCTGAGTTAGCGCTATATGCTAGTTAATGCTATATGCTAGCGTTTAGGTGCAAGTTCTATTATTGACGTTACACGTTTTGAAAGTCCATACTGAAAAAAAACAAACTTATTACTCAGTTATGTTTATAAACAATCTCCAAACAATTGATTATTCCTCAAAATCTGTATCTTTGTCTACAAACTCAAACATAAAGTCACACACACAAAGCTACTGAAGAAGCTGCTCTGAGAAACAGCCAATCAGAGCAGAGCTCAACATTAGTATTCATGACCCTTTTTAATAGACCATTATAAGGGCAAATCCTAGGGTTGTAAAGGATATGTAAAATTTTTTTGCACTTAACCTCTTGAAAAGCACCCCCAAACCATGAAAAAACTACTTTTACTAAAAGGGTTGTTTTTACTAAACCATTTAGAGTATAAGCATAACTATGGTATTATTAGAAAGAAGACACTTTGAGCTTCATTTTTCAGGTTTCAAAATTAAAAAAGATAGAGAGCATGAAGTAAATTGGAATATTATAATTTTTTTTGCATAAAATCCCAAATGATCCCAAAGCCACAAGTCTAAATAAGTTATGTTTCACATTTGAGGTCAATAGGCCGAAAAATGAAAAATCTTTTGTTAACATGCATACACATTCGTTCTTATTATTATTTATCCTTATGTTAGTATGCAGTTTCCACACCAGGAAATGAAACATCACACAAAGATCGTTGGATTCGTTATCTAATTGGCTACACGTTCTGTCAATCAATATTTTCCATGAAGCCATTGGAGGAATGAGAAAGTCAAATGACGTCACAAGTTTTGACAGCGCTGTTTGGATATTATGTATTATACTCCCGCCTATTTCTTAAAACATGTTTGAACGCGGGGTGTAATCTCATATACAGTGTTACGACGTAAATAGTCCTCAAATTGTATATTATATTCTATTACAAGATGTTCATGCGAAATCTGATTTAAACAACGGACAATAAATCTATATTTCACGGATTATACGCATTTGTGGACAAAAATGGTCATTGGATGTATTTTATTGGAGAGTTTTTATGGGTTATTCACACATCTGAAACAGACTGGATTCGATTCGCAATCGTTACATCAACACAAAGGTAAGAAGTCACGTTTATATTTAGCATGTTGTCATCTGGACATTTATGATGCTTGAGCATCTGTATCTCAAAGACCTTTTAAACAATGTATAGTAATGCTAATATTATTAATGTTTGTGGACAGTTAGCCTTATAGATATTGTTAGCAGCGTTAAAAAAACTGACGTCATCCCGCCCACGAGCTAGGGGGCGTCGAGAGGTTAATAAAGCCACATACCTTGTAGATACCAAAGAACATTTTTAACATATTATTACAATGCATTCTTTGGCACCTATGTTGCAATATGCAAAATTTAAATTACATGATATTTACAGTCGGGTGCCATATTAGAATCTCAAAGGTTTTACAAATAACGTTATGTTTACTAAATCATTCTGTGTTTTAAATAACCCCAAAACCAACATTTTATGATCTTCAACGAACCATACAGCAACCCAATACAAAGTGTGTCCCGACAAATACACAAAGTACACTTGAGAACATTGTGAAACACCTTAAACAGAAACCATCACCAACTCATTGTCAGGTCTTAAGGCACGTAGACATTTAAGATCACCTTGGTTTGACTGAAGCATCCCCCCATTTTGTCTTCAATCATCTCGACCTGAGAAATCCAGCCAGATCTTTTACTCACGCACTCGATCCATCCACATAAACATTAGCCTACACACACCTGAACATATCACATTCTCCATCTGACAGACACTGTTCCTGTTCGGCATGCAGTTACCTATCAGACAGGATGAGCGTACTGAAACTTGTTCATGTGTATGTGTGTGTGTGCGTGGGTGCGCGTGCACACAGGAAGTGTCTGTGGGTATTGATTTGTGTTACTGCATGTTATCTGTTATTGAAACCCATAAGAAAAAACTCAAAGTTGAGATCTCAATTATCTCTCCTAGATATCGATGAGATGAAATGGAGAGCAAATGGAAAACATTTAGCTAAAGTAGACATTTCTATTGGAGTCTTAAAAGACATCTCAACAATGTCACAAACTAAGCTCAGATTGGCAAAGTCTATAGACAATCAGGAGTCAATATTATTAAAGATTTCATCATGAACTCTATCAAATTTACCTAAATCCAGTATTTTACCTTCCTATGCAATATTACAGCTTTATACTCAATGTATTTTAAAAACCATCTAATTTGTTTCTAGTTTAATTTCTCCTAAGCAACTTCAAAAGCATCTCATCGACACAGTAATTTGTTTAGTCGGTCTAATTTAAACACCAACACAGCGTTCAACACACTTTAACCATAGAAAACCACAATGCTACACAAAGAGCTCAAGGTGCAAACTAAAAATCTGCTGTGAAAATGTAATGAGAACGTGCATAGGCGGAAATCTAGGGGAGGGCTGGGGGAACAGATCCACCCCTATCTGAGGGTTGTCCCTTCTAGAATGTCCCTTCAAATCAAATTAAATAATTGTGTAAGTAGTAAAACAATACAAATGCAAAGTTTAGAAACATCGAGTCTCCCCTCCCTTGCCTCACAGTGGTTTGCTCGACTGTCTGTCTTCTTCCTTTACTGTACCACATTTACGTCAAAGATATTTAATGATGCGTCACTGGTATTAATATGAATGGAGGGAATCGCAAAGGTTAGTATGGCCGCTCTAGTCCCCTCTTCCAAAAAGAAAGACATCACCTAGTTGAGGGACTTCAATCTCTATCGTGAAGCACACACAGTGACTTAAACTGCAATTCATCGACTGGCCACTAGAGGCTGGCTCCAAAAGGTAGTCAATCCCATAGACCCCCCATATTAAATTGCCCAAATTTACAGCATAAAATATGTTTTCAGCCTAGTACAAAAGGTGTTTTTGGTTTATATAGATAATTTTGCCCTTGATGACAACTGTGAGGGGAGTGAATTTTTTTGTAACTCATCCGTTTCACTTATATTAAAGGGGTCATATTATAAGATGTAAAATAAATATTTGGTGTCCCCATAGTGCGTATGTAAAGTTTTAACTCAAAATACCATATGGATAATTTATTATAGCATGTCAAAATTGCCACTTTGTAGGCCTGAGCAAAAGTGTGCCGTTTTTGGGTGTGTCCTTTAAAATGCAAATGAGCGGATAAAATGCAAACACTGATCACAATGATGGTGGTTTGTCGTAATTGAAACTTAATTGTGCTGTCAATTCCTTCTTTTCTCCATCTTTCTCTTTGCACTAAATGGCAGTGCTGTGTTTGGATTGTGCCGATTAAGGGGGTGGTATTATTGTAATTCGCCTTGCTACCTACCTCACAAAACAGGCGAAATTTGAAATTTCACATGCTTGCAGAAAATGGCTTACCTAAACAAAGTTACTGTGTTGATCTTATTCGCGTTTTCTAGGTTGATAGAAGCACTGGGGACCAAATTATTGGACTTAAACATGGAAAAAGTCTGATTTTTACACTATGACACCTTTAAGCCATAATGTTCTGCATAATTAAGGGCGTGGTCACTTGAGTGACGGGTGAACTGCCACTGCTGTCACTACAGTCATACTAAACGGGCATGGTTTCAGCAACCAGCCACCTCAACTTCACCCACGTCCCGCATCTTAACCCCTTTTCGGTTATCTGCAAGTGATGCGCTTCCAAGATGGCGACGACAGGCTAGGCCAAACTACTGGCTTTCTAAAAGCTACTCAATATTCAACTCAAGTGAAAAATTAGCATGGCACAAAGTTAAATCCCGCAAGAAATCTCAGGGTTCCCACACCTTAGTTAACTTCAAATTCAAGGACCTTTCAATGAGTTTCCAGGTCCAATACCCTCAAATTCAAGGACTAAATGTTGGGACACATTTCAAATGAGAGCAAGGTTACATTGTGTTACCTTGATTCATTGTTACAGTTCCCTTTCGAGGGAACTCGCGCTGAGTCATTGCGGTGACACTTTGGGGACGCCTCCAGGGGTAAGTCCGTCTTAATGTGTATATCAAATTCAACCAATGGTGAGGCTTAACGACAAAGACAGGGTCACACGGGAGCCAGGAAGTATATCGCTATCTGAAATATTGCCAAAGACAGCGTTACAGGGACGCAGGAACTATAGCAAGGGAGACGCAGCGTCTCGTTCCCTTCTCAGGGAACAACAGTTACATATGTAACCCGAGACGTTTTTATTTGTCAAACACAACTATGCAAAAAAGCATTTTGGTATGAATCAACATTCACATACAGAAGTTATAAGCATTTGAAGCGAACAGTTTAGCACGTGTGCTTACAAAGTCTAGAATTTTTATGATATTATCCTACACTACACAGGGAATAATATAGATTTTTTCCAGAAAACTTGCATAAAATACAAGCGTTACTGAACTGAATTGTGGATCCGTCAACGTCGTGTAATTGGCGTTGCTCGCGTCAGAAGTTTAACATTCTCAACTTTTCAAGCGCCAATGCGTGCGTCTGCCAATCAGATCGCCTTATGCAAATCACCTTTTACGTTTATGCAAGACCGGAGCATTTGTGTTGCGGCCACTGTAATTAGCTGTCGGCCACGTTTCAGACAAGCTATTCGTCAAGCGTTAACGTTTTCGCCCCGTGTGAATGTAGCGTTCATCTCAACATGAAATGAGTCTTTGCGTTCTCTTCTAAACGAATACATGCAAAAAATTAAACATAGAATATACGTTTCCACAAGGGAAATAGCTTCAGAGACTAAATAATACCTTGTTTTATATATTTAAAAATAAATTAAAAACTTTAACACCCATTGCAACTCCACCTACAGTACACTCTAAAAAAAAAACTGACCAACGTTGGGTCAAAAAGCGTCGAGTTCAGCCGTTGTGTTAAATTATCCCAGAAAATATTTATATTTGACCCAACAATAGGTTGAAACAACCCAGCATAGGTAAAATTACAAACCAACATGCTGGGTTCGTCCCTTTTTGAACGTATTGTTAAACAAAATAGATTAACATAATTTAAACAATAAATACTATACTGTACATCTATATGAATATAATCATCTAAATATACAACATTATTTTTTTATTTAAGGATTTGAGGTAAATTTGCTCTATATTTCACAAAAAATGCTGGGTTATTTTTAAAAGGGATAAACCCAAATGTTGGGTAAGATTAACTATATAAGAAAAGTTTATATTTGACTCCACAAAAGGTTAAATTACAGTTTGTCTCTTTTGGCATTTTAGCATGTTAATATAAGCAACACAAGTCAAAGTCTGAATTGTATAGCAATTACCCTCTGATCCAGAATCAGTTTAGTCCATATTTCTTTAAATAACGGAGGTACACCAACATCCATTGCTCCACTAAAATTTCGTCACTCCAAAAACCAAAACTGAGTTTACGTTTAAGCAATCTCTCCCGGTCTGTCTGACAGTATTGGATGCACCAATAATCCAGCTGTTCCCTGTCTGATATTAAAGGTGGATTATAATCTAGTGGTTTCTGCCCACAGGTTAAACCACACCCACTGTCACAGAGATATCATCCACATCTGGAGCAAATCTGATCATCTGTGCTCCAGATTTAAACTAGATCTGCTACTGATGATTTCCAATAGTGAAATATCATCAACAACACCCAGAATTCATTAGATATCTTAGTCACTCCCATCTGACACATTTGCATTAAAATATAAATGGAGCCAATAATGATGCTCTTATAAAAATGAGGAAAGCAACAACACACACAAATCACAACATTATGTAGCGTTCATATCATCAGATGTTTTCCAGACACTCCATTGTGGTTTGGGGAAATTTATGATATTTTAAATGACTGCAAATGTCCAGTTTGGTTATGTAAACACGGTACATTGAGAACAGACAGCAGAGGTGATTTCAGTAACCATATACATGTTGTAGTCTAACAGTGTCAAGGTCTGCAATAATACCCTGCTGTGTACAGAGCTGGTGTGGATTAATGACGGTCACGGTTGGGTCATCAGCTGACCCAAAACAGACACCCGACAGATAGCGGAGCACCTGCATCCGCTGTGGACACAAACGAGGGATCAGAGAGAAAGGAAAGGGTTCAGCGAGCACACTCGAGTGTAGGCGTCTGCACTGCACACGTCTCGAATCAAAGACCTGCCAGATGATGACAGAGCAAGTGGAAAAGAAGATGGAGAGAGTGACTCAGAGAGAAAGAGATAGTTCACCCAAAAATGAACATTCTGCTATCTTTTAAGCACACAGTTGACATACCATTGACTTCAATAGTATTTGTTTTTCCTACTACATTCTTAGAAAGGATTTACACATCTTTGTGCGTTAAGCTTTTAACACATTATGTGTCATTTTTTGTTGATTTTGTGTTAAAAGTAACACAAAATGTGTTGTTTCAATAATAACACGGAGATGTGTGGATTCTGGGACAACACATTTAGGGACAACACATGTTTTTAACACATTCGTTCTAAGAGTGTATGGAAGTCTATGGGTATCGTCAATTATGTGCTTACTATCATTTATAAAAATTAATGATGCACCGATGTATTGGCCGCCGATATTTATCGGCCGATTTTTGATGCATTTGAAACCATCGGCATATCGGCAATTGCACGAGAAAGGCCGATACAGATTGTTTATTAATTAACTGCATAAAGAAATCCATTATATGAAAAAAAAATGAGTTAATGTTGTTAATAAAATAAATGCTGAATAGCAAAAACCACCTTTGAAGGTTTTCATGCTTTCTTATTATATTTGTTTTAGCTTAATTTGTGCCTCTCTTATTATGTTGGTCAGTTGAATGTTAATAATTAGATCAAATCCATGTTCAGTAAAAATAATTTGATGCAGAAATAAACTAGCTAATAGACCAACTGTATTGTATACAAGTGTTTAATATCGGTATCGGCCAGAAGTTGTCTGTTTAAATCGGTATCGGCCCAAAAAAATCCTATCGGTGCATCCCTAATCAAAATATCTTCCTTTTGTGTCATAACTCATACAGGTTTAGAACAACATAATGTGCACACCAAAGCATTTTGCAATTGTTTCAATTGTTTCCAATGCTGAGCGCTAAGAGTTAAAAACTGTTCAGCATTGGTTAAAACACTCATCAATGTCACTTCTCACTCGGCCATCCAATCACAGTGAAGGAGAGTCAGAACAAATATAACAACAACCAACCAGCGCATCGTTTAACAACTTATAAACACAGCAGAAGTATCAAAGCAACCAAAGCGCTTAATTGAAAAAAGCTAACAAGCGCCTACAGTCAGCGTGCGCCTGGCATTTTCATCCGCGTTTAAACACTTTGATGTACACACCCCTTTAGGGTGAGTAAATTAGGGCTGCAACTAATGATTATTTTATCGATTAATCAGGTGATTATTTTTTCGATTAATCGACTAATCAGATAAAAACATAAACATTTACTTCATACGATTTTTCACTTATTATAGCTAAATAAGGCACTAAATTAGGGTATTCGCATGCATAAGTGTACTTTTAAAAGTGCAAAAGCCACACAGTACTTAAGTTTACTAATAGTTCTAACTCAAAATATATAGATAATTTATTATAACATGTTAAAATTGACACTTTGTAGGTGTGAGCAAAAATGTGCCATTTTGAGTGTGTCATTTTAAATGCACTAAATGGCAGTGTCGTGGTTGGATAGTGCAGATTAAGGGGCGGTATTATCTCCTTCTGACATCACAAGGGGAGCCAAATTTCAATTACCTATTTTTTCGCATGCTTGCAGAGAATGGTTTACCAAAACTAAGTTACTGGGTTGATCTTTTTCACATTTTCTAGGTAGATAAAAGCAATGGAGGCCCAATTATATCACTTTTGGAAAAAGTCAGATTTTCATGATATGCCCCCTTTAACATTATTAATTATTAAAAAAATAAACGATATGATATGAAAGTGATATCGCCTACATTGTTGCGTAGCTACAGGAATAAAAACCTGGATTTCCCTCTTACTTTAAAACAGATGATTAGTTTGTGGTATATTACTATTTGATGAAAACCCAACAACAATTAAACAAATACAAACTCGCTTATATTAAAGTATGAAATGAAACCTTTATTAACCAGCGTTCTTTTGCGCTTTTGCCAGATCCGCGTAACAAAACCAGCCCAATGGCCATACAAAATGAGTCCAAAAGCATCCCAATAACTATTCACAGCCCAAATACCAACCACTAATGGACCAAATCCATCTCTAACCAGCAGAAACAAAAACAGTTTAAAAGAAGCCCAATTCAGTACTCCACCAAAAGGCAGGAGACCTGGCAACGCAGGTCTGCTAGGTGCGTGATGAGAAAAAGAAACACCTGATAAACGTGCAGCTAGCAACATATGAAGACAAAGTGCCACAACGAATTTAATAATCGATTTTTTTGATTAGATGTTGCAGTCCTATAGTAAATTATGACAGAATATTTTAGAGTGAACTATCTCTTTATATAATATCCTGGCTCTTTTCAGCTTTATAATGGCATTGGATAGTGCCCCATTTTTAAAGCTCCAAAAAGCACAACCATCCATCAAAAATTAATCCATATGGTTATTAAATAACTTTCGAGGTGAAGCAATGGGATTTTGGATGGAAAATTTATATTTTAAACTTAATAAACTACGACGTACACCTGTGCAGGAGAAAGTTGAAGTCGGGCAGAAGCATGACAGTGAGTAAATAATGAAGGTTTTATTTTTGGAGGCGCTATCCCTTTTAAACACATGCAAATACACAAACTTGACATGCAGGCATTATGTCATCAGAGATGATGTCATCATTGACTCTGAATCAAACATGAAGTCATGCTTAGCATTTGCAAACAATTTTCATAATTACTGTGTCAAGCTTAACAAAAGGATAAAACAATCGCACAGATGCTAAACTACAACGCAAGCATGAGAAGAGCCGCACGGCATCTATTCCAGCATCCAGAGACGCACGCACAGCTCCGCTCGGACTATAAATATCCACAGTGTGGTCTGATGGGACGCAGAGAGATCCTAGAGTTCAATCTTCTCCCATGATCTCATTACATCCAAAGATACTAAAGACAAAAGCTCTACTGCACTGACACCACCCGAATCTGCAATACTGCCTGTAAATACAGCAGATTATGACAAGCATCTGACAAGAATTATTCCCCACAAGCCTCAAGCTTTAAGTATTAAACTTCTGTGTGTAACTCACCCTGCACCATATGGGCTACAGACCTGAATGACTCTTTAAATCGAGCGGCTTGTTGAAGAGAGCAAATAACAATACATTTCACCAAGGCAGATGATAATAGTAAAAAAAAACATTTAGGCCGGTATACCTAAAGACCAGGATAGCATTGAGATTCTTGAGACTTAGGCTAAACCACATAGAAACCACAGAAAACCTTAGCAAAACACGTAGCAATGGGTCTGGAAACTACCTAAGATGATTTAGCATGGTGGTAAACCCCTCACACTTTCAAATATCTGAGTCTAGTTATTGCTGTGACAGAAAGATAAATGATTTTGAAAGCTTCTTGTAGGGCTGTCACAACGATTAAATAATCATTTTTTGACCTCATCGAGATGATTTCAGATCACCGCAATGATTGCACATCTCACTAAAAAACACAAGGGGAGCTGCAGCGCCTGTATAAATGAGACAGTATCTGATTGCTTTTAAATGTGTGTTATGTGTATTAATATTTACTGCCAGGAAAACCTTGCAAAATATTTAATTGAAATAATCACAACAATATGTGAACATTATTTCATAAACAAAGAAAACATATGATGATAATTAAATGTCAAACCAATAAAACAAACAATTAATCGTCATAATCGCCACACGTTTATTATACAATCAACCGCCAGGGAAATTTCAAACCGTGACAGCCCTAGCGTCTTGTACGGTTTAAAGGAGATCCCATTATAATTTTACAGGGGTAGAAATTACTGTTATATATTTTTGCATTTTCATATGCATGATGCTATAGCATCTTCGTGGAAATTATGGTATTTCTTTGGATAGGTAGTTAGTTTGGATACTTCATCTATACATCTATAAACCTAGTAAGTCAAAATGTGTGTTATATTAATATTTACTGCCAGGAAAACCTTGCAAAAGATTTAATTTAAATAATCACAACAATATGTGAAAATAATTTCATAAACAAAGAAAAAAATTATGATAATTAAATGTCAAACCAATAAAACAGACAATTAATCGTCAAAGCCATAAAACAAGCAATTAATCATCATAATCGACACAATTTATTATACAGTTAACCGCTAGCAAAATTTCATAACAGTGACAGCCCTAGCATCTTGTATGGTTTAAAGGAGATCCCATTTTAATTTTACTGGGGTAGAAATTAGTGTCATATTTATGCCTTTTCATATATGCATGATGCTATAGCATCTTCGTGGAAATTATGGTATTTCTTTGGATAGGTAGTTAGTTTAGATACTTCATCTATACATCTATAAACCTAGTAAGTCAATCTGCTATAACTAGGTTTGCAAAACTTTTTATGGGAATGAATGGGAATATATGAAAATTTACAGGAATTAATATGAATAAACTTGGAATTTTTTAAAAAATACTTTACTACTACTTTAAATACTAATTTTGTTTTAAACAACAAGATTCAATGCAATTTCAGTTGAATTTCTACCCATATTCCTCAGTCACATGCACACATGCACAATGCTTACTGAAGGGCAATTGCGGCCACACCCCCTGCATGTACTTGCATTCTTCCATAACATGCACAAATAACTTCTTAAAGTCAATAAATCAGTTATCTAAATGTACGCTAGCACTATTTCATTGAAAATATATGATGCTAGCTATCATGAAGCTAGCTCAAGCTATGATGCTCTTTCTTCTTCATTCTGCTAGTTTTCTGTTATTATACAGAATTACTGTACCACCCAAAAGTTTGGACATCATTATTATTTTTAATGTTTTTAAAAATATACATATTATTATTTTAATATTAATGATTTCTGAAAGATTTTTAAAGAGATTAATGAGCGTAAGTATCAGGATTACCTTGCATCCATGTCTGCTTATGACCAAACAAAATGTTTATTTATATTTGTAAATGATATTGTTTATATACATTTCCAAATAATTCCCATAAATTCCTGTATATTTCAATTAAAGAGGACAGAGAGAAAAACAATTTTTACCTTGTCTTTGTTGAATAATGGTAGTCTACCCACATTCACAAACATACAAAAAGTGCTAGACATGCTAAACATCTCAGTCTCATAGAAATTCCTCTTTTAGAAATGTCAGCGAGAAAACGGCCCAATCTGAAAAACTGATGCTTATGACATCACAGGCATCTAACTGCCCATCCACTTAATTGGCTACATTTTTTGAGTGGCAGCAAAGTCAGCCAATCTGTAATGAGATTGCAAGTTAACCCAGTAGGGGGAGCCAAATAGGTGCAAAACCACTTGTTTGAAATCCCCCATCCTAACAGAGCTATCTGAGAGAGGTTTTTAGGACGCTTCTAAGGCATTACAGACCCAAACAAAAATTTTTTTGTCTACATGTCACATCACAGAACAAGGATAAATACTCCGTTCAACCATTCTATGTCACCTTTAAGTTTCCAATTTGGAATATTTCCAAAATTCCCCAGATAAAGTTTCCGCCTCTTTGAAACCGTAGATGTAAATATACTGGATCATGCTTGGAGAATGCCTGAACATTAATGTCTTATGTTAAACTGAACTGTCTGGAACCCTGGAAACATATGGAGCCTTATGTGTCTCAGATCTCAGATCAGCTGTCCTCCAGTGGAACACAGCCAATCATAACAAGGAATTTGTTTACATACAGACATCTTAAAGTTACAGCAGTTGAAATACCACTGATGGTCCAAGAAACCTGGAATTTTATAACGTGAACAAACAAAAGACTTGCAAAATGTAACAAAATGCACAAATATAACACACAAATACACACACATCAGCTTACTAGCAATACTTACTGAAAAATCTGGCTAAGACCAGCATACGCTGACCCACCAGCCTGGCAACGGTGGTCAAGCTGGTGGGTCAGTTGATCTTCAGTTAGACCAGCTTGCTACACCAGCAAAAACAGCTGAAACCATGCTGGTCTTTTTCAGTAAGGCTTGTGTGGCTTAAATTGATTAAAGTATCTAAACAACACCAGTCAGAAATAAGCAGGTCTTTTTATTGCTGTTTGTAAACTGTTTTCCAGTCACGGTCTGTATGTAAACTAGACAAACATGTTTGCAAAAACTACACTTTCACACTGACTTATATCAATAATCAATGATAGCACACCATTTTTCAAAGATGATTGCATACAATGACATTCAAAAGAAAATCTGGGATTAAAAAAACTATTTTTATCTCAAAAAAAAAATTCAAATAGTCTGCTCACTATAGCTAACAGACAATGCAATGCATGCAAATGTAAGTGAGCTGTGCAGTTCCACTGCTAACCTCATGGGGCAGTAGAGAGGTGAGTGTCAACACATAAACAACTGTTACCATTACTGAACTGTCAATCAACACACAGACATACACACAGAAGACTTCTTGTATATCTACGTTTGAGTATTAAATACCACCAATAAACCGTAAAAAAAATGCACATCAAAAAGTACAAGTCACTTTTGTAATCAGATAAAGATGAAAGCAGCGACCATCTTCAAAGTAGTAAAATTCCCCTCACATCTAAAGTGTATGATTCACACACAACTGACTGTAAATAACTGCAAGATGTAAAGCACAAAAGCACGTTCACCCATCTATTTAAGTGCATATTGATATGCTTATCGCAATAGTTTGCAATAACTGAATGATTTTAATCATATATAGTCAACGTTTAAAGTTTATGCAGATGGCAGAGAGACTGGCGGGACAAAGAGAGTTATGCTTTCATTTCCCAGAAAGAATGTGAAACAGGTATGTTGGTTATATAATTTAATACATTTTAAAGCATTATCATATCGCATTTCTCTTTAATATTGTGCAGCCCTACTGTAAAGCAAGATTTTATCTGACCTAGCTAACTTAATTTTTCTCCAATTTTCCCTTCAGTAAAACAGCAGAAAGGTTTGAGGTTGGTGGGAACTTATAGACAAAATACACAGGACAATGATATTTTCTATTCCTTACCCATGATCTTAGTAAAACACGTATATACCATATGGAATTTATAATCTTTTACAAGTATTTGTTCAAACATTCGGCACTTATAGCAATTCAAGTCGACAAGCTGAAATTGTTTAACTTAAAGGGACACTCCACGTTTTTTTGAAAATATTTTCCAGCTCCCCTAGAGTTAAACATTTGATTTTTAACATTTTGGAATCCATTCAACCGATCTATGGGTCTGGCGCTAGCACTTTTAGCATAGCTTAGCATAATCCATTGAATCTGATTAGACCATTAGCATCGCGCAAAAAAAATAACCAAAGAGTTTTGATATTTTTCCTATTTAAAGGCACACAAGGCAAGTCTGAGTATTATTTCTCTACTAGCTCCCCCTAGTGTCTGGGAGTAAATGCGTTCTATATCTGAGACTATACGAGACTGAAGGACACCGGGTCGGATACAGCGAACTTGCAAGTGGGGTATTCTTCCTACAGACGGTAGGGGCAGGCGAGAGAGTCTTCATTCGTCATGTAATGAGTCATTTAACCATATACCAATTTACGAAGATGATTTATTAACATAAAAATGCTGCCTTGTGTCCCTTTAAACCTTGACTCTTCTGTAGTTACATCGTGTTCTTAGACCGATGGAAAATTAAAAGTTGTTATTTTCTAGGCAGATATGGCTATGACATTACTTTTAATTTTCCATCGGTCTTAGTACACGATGTTACTACAGAAGAGTCAAGTTTTGAATAGGAAAAATATCCAAACTCTCTGGAATTTTTTTTAGCGCGATGCTAACGGTCTAATCAGATTTAATGGATTGTGCTAAGCTATGCTAAAAGTGGTACCGCCAGACCCGGAGATAGCTGAATGGATTCCAAAACGATTTATTTTCAAAAAAAGTGGAGTGTCCTTTTAATTTGCTACGTTATGTTGATATGATATCATTTTTTACAGTGATGTCCATTAATAAAACCTCCAGATGTAATATAATACTACATTACACATTAAATGTGATAAAGCAGTGACGAATTTCTTCTATTTTAGCATTCTGTCTCTCAGGAAAGTTAAAATAACACTTAAATTCTTCTGACCTAAAAACAGCAGAGACAGGAAGTGGCTTTGAGAAGGTGCAGATGTGTATGTGTAATAATAGCATTACTGTGTAGTGACTGATGGCCTTATTAACACATGGACATAGTGTGAATATCCGAACGTTTGCATTATTGCTCACACAAAAACGTTCAGGATGTAACTCACTATATGTGAACCTGACTCGTGTTGTATGTTGAGGAAGTGTTTGGATGATGAAACGTGTAAGAAAAGAGAAGATAAGATTCTTAGAGATGAGCACTTTTGCATGGCCTATAAACCCCAGCTTGGGAAGTCACGTATTTTCTTTAAATGCAAAAACACATTGTGCATTGTGTGCGTTCAACATGTGTCGATGGGATTTTTTAATCATCATGAGATGTTTTGAAGTCCCTCTCTTTATAGAAAATAAAACTGTCTCTTTCTCATTCAATGGCTTCTGTTCTTTGTCACTGGTGCTTGTAGGCAGTTTGCATTCAGAGAGAAATATTTGTGCGAGATGTCGTCCAGTGTGTGTGTGCGTCTGTGTGTGTGTGAAATGCCAATCCATTTGTCTTTCACACAGGGTCTTTGTGTTGCAGAAAAAGCCAGAACTGAACTACTGTGCTCTCTCAGTCATGATACACAGAGAGGTCTCTCAAACACACACTTGGATGGTCGTATCACTAATATTTGCCTTTGTGACACGAAAAGCCAAAGATAAACACACACCATAGAGCTCAGAAACACCCCATCGATTTCAAGAACCCAAGAGAACATCTCTGAAACGTTACCACAATTGCTAACGCCATAAATCTCACATTACTAAAAATCCCTCAACATCCGCTAACACACAATGCATTAACTCCCATCAAACTGGTTCAAACTGCTTTATGCTTGGTGTTGGTCAACTTGGTTGATCAGCAATGCGTAAAACATTAAGTGAGGCTTATTAACCACCTGCATGGCATTTTTTTTTGATGACGCTGGTTGGCCAATCTCTAACACTGACATATATAGAGAGAAAGAGAAGTGTATGAAGGTGATTTGCTTATTTGCACACTTCCTGAAGTTTGTCTAAGCGCATTGAGTTCTCAAAATAGGAAATGGAACGGTTTGGGGTGGAGTCAAGTCTGTCTGTCATATTCAACACCCATAACAGAAAGCTGGAATTTGAGTCAGTTGACTGAAATGATGACACATTTTTGGTCTTCCTGTGTTATCTAAGCCACACAAACTGAATGGTTGTTCAAAATCTAGAAAAAAATCACACTAATAACTAGCCGCGGAAAACCACAATGAAATGTTTTAAAGGTTTAGTAAATTTTCTTTAAAAAAAATCTAGATATCTACTCACCACCATGTCATGCAAAATGTTGATGTCTTTCTTTGTTCAGTCGAGAAGAAATTATGTTTTTTAAAGGAATATTCCATTTTCTTAAAAGAAAAATCGAGATAATTTACTCACCACAATGTCATCCAAAATGTTGATGTCTTTCTTTGTTCAGTCGAGAAGAAATTATGTTTTTTGAGGAAAACATTGCAGGATTTTTCTCATTTTAATGGACTTTAATGACACCAACAATTAATACTTAACTCAACACTTAACAGTTTTTTTCAACGGAGTTTCAAAGGACTATAAACGATCCCAAACGAGGCATAAGGGTCTTATCTAGCAAAACGATTGTCATTTTTGACAAGAAAAATAACAAATATACACTTTTAAAGCACAACTTCTCGTTTAGATCCGGTCGTCATGCGCTAGCGTGACCCGACGCAATACGTCATCACGTCAAGAGGTCACAGAAGATGAACGCGAAACTCCGCCCCAGTGTTTACAAGTGGGGTGAAAGAGGACCGTTCCGACGTTGTTGTATGTCAACTGATACTAATTAATGTCTTTGTGTCAGTTTATTGTTTACAATGGTCCGCAAATGTGCGTTTTATATATGTAACACGTGACCTCTCTACGTCACTACGCATTTACGTTAGGTCGCGCTGGACCGGACCCAAACAAAAAGTTGTGCTTTAAAAGTGTATATTTGTTATTTTTCTTGTCAAAAATGACAATCGTTTTGCTAGATAAGACCCTTATGCCTCGTTTGGGATTGATTATAGTCCTTTGAAACTCAGTTGAAAAACTGTTAAGTGTTGAGTTAAGTATTAAATGTTGGTGTCTATTAAAGTCCATTAAAATGAGAAAAATCCTGCAATGTTTTCCTCAAAAAACATAATTTCTTCTCGACTGAACAAAGAAAGACATCAACATTTTGGATGACATTGTGGTGAGTAAATTATCTGGATTTTTCTTTTAAGAAAATGGAATATTCCTTTAAGGAAAAGTCCATTAAAGTCCATTTCAATGGACTTTAATGGACCCCAACACCCACTAGCTCCAATGCAGTTCAAAATTTTAGTTTCAAAGGACTCCAAACGATCCCAAACAAGGCACAAGGGTCCTATCTAGCGAAACGATTGTCATGTTTGGCAAGAAAAATAAAAAATATGCACTTTTAAACCACAAATTCTCATCTTCTTCAGGTCGTGTGACGCGCCAGCACGACCTCACGTAATTGTGTAATGCCGTTGAAAGGTCACGTGTTACATATATAAAACGCACATTTGTGGACCATTTTAAACAATAAACTGACACAAAGACATTAATTAGTATTATTCGACATACAACAATGTCTGAACGGTCCTGTTTTTCCACATTTGTAAACACTGGGGCGAATTTTCGCATATGTCATCCGTGACCTCTTGACGTGATGACGTATTGCGTGAGGTCGCGCTGGCGCGTCACAGGAACAGAGATAGACGAGTAGTTGTGGTTTAAAAGTGCATTTTTTTTCTTGTCAAAAATGACAATCGTTTTGCTAGATAAGACCCTTATGCCTCGTTTGAGATTGTTTAGAGTCCTTTGAAACAGCAATTTTAAACTGCATTAAAACTGTTAAGTGTTGGGGTTCATTAAAGTCAATTAAAATGAGAAAAATCCTGGAATGTTTTCCTCAAAAAACATAATTTCTTCTCGACTGAACAAATAAAGACATCAACATTTTGGATGACATGGTGGTGAGTAAATAATTATTATTTTTTTAAGAAAATTGACTAATCCTTTCAGTTAATAATGTCAGATACTTTCAGTTTACGACCATCGGTCAGGTTTTATTAATTTTTTAACTTGTGGTCTTTTGGAGCTATCAAAAATTTTGTTATTTTACTTGAACCGATGGTCAACTTGCATAAATTAAGTAGCACATCCAGTGCTGAGCGACGTCACACATAAGCAAACCAGGACAACCAACCGAGGGATGCGGTCACCATGACTACTTACATCGCTGACCATCTTCATGTGTAGCATCTTCTGCAAGTACTCCTGCAATGGGGAAAGATGAGAAGTCGACGGGGGGTCCGGGTCCTCCACGATCCATCGCATCGAACACGCCGACCGGCGTCGGTTCAAAAAATCATGGAGTTCATCGTGCATCATCATCATCAACGACACTCATGCAAAAACAACCAAATTTCAACCTAAGGCTAAGAATGTGCCACTAACTAAACTCGAACGCATCGATTTCTGTTTCTAGTGAAAAATATATTCCTATTTGTCCGTTTAAGGAGAGAAAAAAGTTTCTGCTGATCTGCTGCAGAATGTGAGCGATTACCCATCATGCACTGGGAGATTTTGTAATGCAATGAACTTTGTGTAACTGGTTATTAAGCAGATTACCAGCTATAATTCGACTCAAGGAAACAGACGCAATTGTTAACTACATATTCATCCAGACGTAAACACATCACTTCAAAAACACAATCCGCATACACCCATCCTTCATCGTTTAAGCACATTGTTGCACGTCAAACTTTTGTTCTAGTGCCAAATGATTTTGATTTATTCCATTACATAATTTCTGACTGCACCTTGAAAGACCTAAAACTGAGATTTTCACAAGCAATAAAACTCAGAAATGAAACTTTAAGGCTATAAAGTGAACTGATATGATGTGGAAAAGCTTAAAATGTAAGTGTTGGAATATGGAAACAGGAGGATAATGGCACATATACAGGCTGTACATACATACAGTACTGTGCTACAGACTTTCTTAGGTGTTTTTCTTCATGTGACTGGATAAACATGCTATGCATGGGTATGCATGTGTGTGTGTGTGTTGTTGGATTTGCAGGGATACTATACTGGTATGTGTGGTATGCGTTCCAGTAAAACCTCATATGCATGCACACAATCTAAATATTCAGTCTGCCAATCTGAAGAGGTGAGAGTGAAATGCTAAATTTAGACCCATGCTCTCGCTTTTATACACATGCATGCACACAGTACTCAAATGAACCGCTTAGCAGAAGAAAGAGGGTGAACCCGTTTATCTCAGGTTATAAATCAATTGTAATCATATTGAATACAATATTGCATCAGCCGTGCATGCATTCCCTCAACCTAACTTAAAAACTGATACTTATCCAGACCGAATAGAAAAAAATGGATGACTGGGTCAGTATCAGCATATTAAAATCTGTCTCACAGACACAAAGTCTATATACTTTTACATTACATAAGACAAGAATTAAAGTAGGAATAGGAAGAGAAAACTGTACCCTTCATCCTTTCTACCTGCCCCTTATACAACAAATACATCTGGAATTAATCATTAAATAGCAAACATCTGGCAACCCTATTAACCATACACATACATCACAGCTGTGACTGCATATAGACTTACAACAAATCAACCATGCTAACCTTGCAATGCTGCCAAATACTACAGTTACCACCGCTATTGTTTTTTTTTACTATTATCAGAATAGATTATGGGATCTCCAAACATTGTAAAAAAGCATAGAGAATCTTTTTACTTTTTTAAACCGTTATGGGTGATACAAAATTACCACAGTTTTATTGTTATAAATAGGCTTTCATGGTAAATATTTTTAATGGGTGGTGCATTTGGGTTTGTCCTGCGAATCGACGTCAAACTCTATAGCCTCTTGTCTCTTACAGAACGTTCTCTTAGTAAGATATTGAAATAAGCACTTGTTACTACTTCCTGTTTCTGACTCTTACTTCCTCTTGCCCAACGATACAAAGAGGATCTAAAAAAACACAATCTCTACCTTGTGTCCTAGAGAGAAGAGAACACGTTTAGCCACAAAACTTACTTTAAAATGTATCATTCATAATACGCCCACTGCAAAGGCCAACCTCAAACTAAAATAAATTAAACGACAGCTAAAAGCATTTTCAAGAATCATGACATTAGCATACTGGTTTAACATTGCTATGACATTTGCTCAGTATTCACTGAAGTACTATGTGGTATGATGCCATCTTTCAGTGTTATACACAAATACATTTATTACTAAATTCGCTCAAATTTTGGTCCGGTCTGAGAAATGCCCCATCTGCTGTTGTTTCCATGGTAACAGATCGTTTTGTGATCAGACGGGGAGGACACAAGAAATGAAATCCTAGGTTTTGTAAAAAGGGAAGTTGTTAAGTTGACAACAAAGGATAAACATGGAAGTGAGAAAAATGCATAAGAAAGATGTAACAGTATGCTTTACTTTTCAAACAGTGATTGGTTCTGCATGTTTTCATCTCAGAAATAAAATCCAATGTTTGCGTCTACTGTTACATTTACTATTTTAAATACAGCAGGCAGTGTACAGTCTAAGTAAGTGTGGTAGTTTACAGTCTGAAATGTGTAGAGTACATTCTGAAGTGTGCAGTGTACATTCACAAGTGTGTAGTGTACATTCTGGAGTGTGCAGTGTACAGTATTAAGTGATTTGTGCTGATTTTATAGTGTGCAGTGTACATTTTGTAGTGTGCAGTGTACAGTATTAAGTGATTAGTGCTGATTTTATAGTGTGCAGTGTACACTTTATAGTGTGCAGTATGAAGTGTTTAGTACACATTCTGAAGTGATTAGTGCCAATTCTATAGAGTGCAGTGTACATTTTGTAGTGTGCAGTATGAAGTGTGTAGTGCACATTCTGAAGTGTGTAGTGCACATTCTGAAGTGTGCAGTGTACAGTATTACGTGATTAGTGCTGATTTTATAGTGCGCTGTGTACATTTTGTAGTGTGCAGTGTGCAGTATGAAGTGTGTAGTACACATTCTGAAGTGTGCCGTGTACAGCATTACGTGATTAGTGCTGATTTTATAGTGTACAGTGTACATTTTGTAGTGTGCAGTATGAAGTGTGTAGTGCACATTCTGAAGTGTGCAGTGTACAGTATTAAGTGATTAGTGCTGATTTTATAGTGTGCCGTGTACATTTTATAGTGTGCAGTGTGTACTATGAAGTGTGTAGTACACATTCTGAAGTGTGCAGTGTACAGTATTAGGTGATTAGTGCTGATTTTATAGTGTGCAATGTACATTTTGTAGTGTGCAGTGTGCAGTATGAAGTGTGTAGTACACCTTCTGAAGTGATTAGTGCCGATTCTATAGTGTGCAGTGTGCATTTTGTAGTCTGCATTATGGAGTGTGTAGTGCACATTCTGAAGTGTGCTGTGTACAGTATTAAGTGATTAGTGCTGATTTTATAGTGGGCAGTGTACATTCTGAAGTGTGTACTGTACAAAATTAACTTAGTGACTAGTGGTGATTTTATAGTGTGCCGTGTACCTTTTGTAGTGTGCAGTGTACAGTATGAAGTGTGTAGTACACATTCTTAAGTGATTGATGCCAATTCTATAGTGTGCAGTGTACATTTTGTAGTGTGCAGTATGCAGTATGAAGTGTGTAGTGCACATTCGGAAGTGTGCTGTGTACAGTTTTAAGTGATTAGTGCTGATATTATAGTGTGCAATGTACATTCTGAAGTGTGCAGTGTACAGAATTAACTTAGTGACTAGTGATGATTTTATAGTGTGCCGTGTACATTTTGTAGTGTGCAGTCTGAAGTGTGCCGTGTACAGTGTTAAGTGATTAGTGCTGATTTTATAGTGTGCAGTGTACATTCTGAAGTGTACAGTGTACAGTATTAAGTGATTAGTGCTGATTTTATAGTGTGCAGTGTACATTTTGAAGTGTGCAGTCAGTGTGCAGTATGAAGTGTGTAGTGCACATTCTGAAGTGTGCCGTGTACAGTGTTAAGTGATTAGTGCTGATTTTATAGTGTGCAGTGTACATTCTGAAGTGTACAGTGTACAGTATTAAATGATTAATGCTGATTCTATAGTGTGCCATGTACATTTTGTAGTGTGCAGTCAGTGTGCAGTATGAAGTGTCTAGTGCACATTCTGAAGTGTGCCACGTACAGTATTAGTGATAAGTGCTGATTTTATAGTGTGTGCAGTGTACATTCTGAAGTGTGCAGTGTAAAAATGAAGTGTGTAGTGCACATTCTGAAGTGTGCCATGTACAGAATTAAGTGATTAGTGCTGATTTTATAGTGTACCGTGTACATTTTGTAGTGTGCAGTATGAAGTGTGTAGTGCACATTCTGAAGTGTGCAATGTACAGTATTAAGTGATTAGTGCTGATTTTATAGTGTGCCATGTACATTTTGTAGTGTGCAGTCAGTGTGCAGTATGAAGTGTCTAGTGCACATTCTGAAGTGATTAGTTCCAATTCTATAGTGTGCAGTGTATGGTATGAAATGTGTGTAGTGTGTAGTGCACATTCTGTAGTATGCAGTCGCAGTGTACAGTCTGAAGTGTGTAGTGCACATCATAAGCAGTCTGGGAGTTGAAGGTGAGTTCACAAGCATAGAGAGAAACCAAAAGCTTTATCAGTTTACCAGAGTTTCTGCTCACAAAGCTGCTATTCATACAAACTGTTCATGTGTTTCACAGACCTATCAAACTGAGTTAATGCAACACACTACAGATATCTAATCTTACAAAAAGAAAAGTTAAATCACTGGCAATGAAAACAGCAACTTTCAACAGCAAGCCTACAAAGGCGGCGCAATGGTCTATAATAATAATAATAACACCATGGTACTGAATGATGACCAGATTCATATACTGTACTACATCAATTTGCATGCTATCTCAAAGAATAACATGATACTATTGTGGCAAAACATGATAGCACAGTAATACTGTTTTGTGATTTGCATACATTTCAAATTTGCTTACATATATCTGAAACTATTTTCATAATGATTATTGAACACCAGCATGATGTGAAATCTCGCTTTGAGTTACGGTCCTGTCTTGAATTAAAAAAGATTTCCTCATTTGACACAGCGATGCACATTTCTCATCTTTGCGATATATTAGGGGAAACGCTTGCACCGCACAGATATTTATTTAGCAGCCTCGGTGGTCGCTAGGCAACGACAGGGGAAGACGGAAGTGTTACACACGCTGCACAGATAAGTGCATATCACAATCTGATACAAACACACAAAGTAAACACACACAAACACCTTGCTTACATCAGCTGTGTGTGTGAGAGAGTTGACCTAAATGTTTAAACAACATATAAGTACCATGGTATTGTGATGGTATTTGATACACTATATGGCATTTAGAAATCTTTTGGCACAAAAACCTTGGATTAAAAGCCAAATATTTGGATCGATCTCAATACAAACTACAAAAACGACAACAATTTAACTGAAGAATGTCATGTATTTCACAGAAGAGAGGCTAAGATTTCATCTTCAGTACAACAGACACCAAAAAAGTGCTGAAAACAACAGGCAGCATTCAATAGCAGAGAGTCCCAAAATAGAGTATGTGAGCTGCCGATGGGGGTATGCATACTTTTTCATTAAAGACTAAAATAACTTTTATAACCGAGTTTGTGTATTTCTCAGAGGAAATAGTAGCAATATTGTGTGCCCTCTCTAGTGTCACACTCCAACCAATATATCTTTTATATAAAAAGCGTGATTGTGCATCATAGGCCCTGTTTACACCTGGTATTAACATGTGTTTTGGTCACAATTGGACGACATTAAGTGGAAATGGGTTGTGAAACGTTTTGAGCTTGTCAACTTTCAATCACATTCAGAGGTAGTCGAAAATGCATGTGAGTGATTCTCGCTAAATTAGACTTATGATGTGTTATGAAACATTTTGATAAAATTTTCATTACCGCAACGTATCCATGACTGGATTTGGGTTCTTTGACATGGAAATATTTATAATCAAAAAAATCTAAAAAATTAAAAGCTTCAGTGCATGTTATACTATAAACATTTACAGTAAAGAAACATGTGGTATTTGGTGATCATTGGTAAATGTAGATACAATAATAAGGAATATAAATGTGTCCAAGACCAATTTTCTCATCTTCCACAACAATTTTCAATTATTGTTTAAGCTCTCAAGGAACTAACATTTAAACAAAAAAATGTTGGAAGAGACATAATTGACTGTGACACTCAAGATGGCTACCAGGTAAGCAGTTCTTATTTTTTCTCTTCAGATAAAAGTTAAAATTTTGTTTATCATGGTACCTAGACAACTTTTTAGTTCTCATTACCGAAACATGAGTTTGTAAATGCATATATTTAATGTCATATCAAGTTGCGGTAATGATAATTTATGATAATGATAATCTAAAAAATGAAAATAATTATATAGGAAATATTTTTAAATCTTCTAAAAATAATGGTTATAATAAGTTCAGACCCTAATCTTACATTATGCAAAAAAAAATTGGCTTCAAGGGCTTTTTAAAAAAATCTGATGCTGGACACCTTTAAAATCTGGATTTCGTGAGAATCACCCATTCGGATTGCTTTTGTGGTGTAGATGCTCATGTGGTCGAATGTGCATACTAGAGGTCCAAAGAAATGTAATCGCTGGCTTCCTGTAATCACGTCACTACTAGAGCAAGCTCCTGATTGGTTAACACGGCGTGAATATCCTCCAAAGTTTTCAACTTGCGCGTTTCCAGCGTCTTAATACCAGGTGTAAACAACAGCATGGATTTTTTTCGACAAATGTCATAATGACATATGCATTGATGTGTATTTGGGAGTAAAATGTATGTTCTTTACAGGAGTCACACAGTCGAAGTTTTATTAGAGGCTTTTGAACGGCGTCCAGTACTATGACGGTAATTTGTCTCTTCTCTAACACAAAATACAGACATTTAAAATGTGCCACCGCTAAGATCATTTCTGCAGGTAAACAGATATTATCAGCGCACTGAAACAAACACAGGGTATTAGAAGAAGTCAACAATTTAAAAACTAGACTTGAAGTCGAAAAGATTAAAAAAGAAAAATATATGAAACAAAACAGCACTGACTGAACTGTTTAAGAGTGGATGGGCTATTTCAAATCATGTTTAACAGCTGAAACATGAGATCAGATTTCATTTACACTTTAAAGAATAGTGCACCCAAAAATAAAAATTGTGTCACCTTTTACTCTCATGTCATATGTGAAGATATGCCATGACAGGTTTTACTTCAACATGCAGATGAGAGAACCAACAAGGTTTGACTTTGACTTGACTGTAAAAAAGTTCAATCTTACACAAGGTCACACACATTGTCTTTCCCTGTGTCCAAAATCGCCTACTTCTATAAAATAAGTAAAATTGATCATGCACATTAAAAATTATCTCAGTATGCAAACATACTGTCATCTGTCGAGATTTCTTAGTAGGAATCAGTTGGACAATTTTCAATCCCATGAGGCATCAAATATAAAAAGTTAATAAACAAAAATACTTAAAAACTGGAAGCCAGGTGTCTCTTTTCAAGTCTAATTGATTGCAATACATACTAAAAATGTTTCTCTGGTTAAATTGTATTCGTTTAACAACACCTGAGTAAATTATATTTGCGGTTGTTATTACATTGTAAGGTTGACAAACATATGCATCACGACAATGACACCATGACAATGGTGGAGCTAGTGTGTCCTGAATGCATGCATACCGTTTAAAAAAGTAGATATACTTCAAAGTAAATATACTAATTCACTAGTATGTATGTACTGACATACCCGCCCTGTACGCAGACCATTTTTTACGTGAGGGTCAGGTGACATAATTTTCGTCATCTGAAGAGTGCACACCTTTGTAAATTGCATGCAAGAGAATGTGACAAAAACGGCTTGGCAAGATGAGAAATTCAAAAATCTTTTTAAAAAACTTGTTTTAAAAGCATGCATCAGGTTAATTTCAATGCACAAAGTGTATTTATGATAATTTTATGCAATAAAAAAATCCATTTTCATAATTTTTTTGAAAGTTAAGACTGATTGGACCTGAAAATGTCAAATGGTGTAACCGCTAATTGCGCCAAAAAATGAGAAATATTAAATATTTTATCCACCTTGATGGCATGTAAGCATAATCATAGAAAAATAATAATTTTAAAATATAATTTTAGTTATTTCTAAATGAGATTTTAATGCATTTTTGTAATATTTGTCCTGACATATGCTGAAAACAGCTCTGTTTTCTAAATAATCTTTGACAAATGTTTGTAAAAAAAATCATATTAAACTAGATGATTATATTTTATTCCACATTTTTTATGAATATATTTAAATTTTCATTTAAAAAACACTAGTTACACAAACTGACACAGACCGGTTACACCACATTGACATTTTTGCAATTATCCCCCAAATATTCTTTCAAAATGAAATAAAACCAGAAATTTTAGACTCAAAAAAGAGAATGTATGCAAGTAATCTGAAAATTTTGAAATTTTAACCCTTTTACATATAATTGAACTATATGGACACAAAATAATTAAAGTCACGTCACTGACCCATGTAGCATGTTGCTTAGGAAATGCATTGCATTTTGTCGCAATGCGAATACAGCCACATGATCTCTACACATGAGAGTCAAATAAACAAAATTTTGCAAAGCTGTGCGTTCAACCGAGCACGTATGTACGCATACACATAAAAACAAACTATACACCAGGCTTTAGTTCGGGTGAACACTTTCCTGTGACCATTCGGCACTTCCGGCACACCTTTGCAATGCATTATGGGAAATTTTTTTTATTATTACCCACTTTTAAACTGTCATTTCCTTCTGTTTCATCTGAACTAGCTTCTCTTTCCAAACACAAGCATACTGTACACTTCTCTCATCATTATGATACACAGACACAGCAGGAAACATATTGGCTCCGGTTACAGGGTTGAAAATGACCCCAGCAGCAGATCAGTATGTGTGCGAGCACATTTGCTTGTCATACCAGAGGCCAGTAGCCTGGGTTGGGCTCTGGTCTGTGTATGTTTTTATGGAAGGGGAAGACTCGACCCAGTCTTACAGTCTATTTGCAGGTCGTATTTGAACCGCGTGAAATCGTTTTATCTTTCGGCTTGAGAAACAATCGCCTCGGCTCAGCGGAAACTAAACATCCAGATAATTCAAACGTCCACCATACGGGACAGATTTAACCTCCACATGCATCTGTGTGTGCGTGTGTGAGTGTTATAACTTATATTAGTTTAATAGCTGTCTCGCAAAACCACATGTGGACACAATTACGCAACTACACCATTAGACTAAATCTTTTTCATTATATCTCACTTTTATGCACCCAAAAGCAAAGATAACACACTTTATGTGTGCCTGCATGCATTGCTGGTTAATACGCGATACAATTAAGAGCAATATCATAGATTTATATAATTTATAAAGACTAACAATACACTGAGAAAATTGCATGATTAAAATGAATAAAAAACTATTATTCACGAATAGACTGCAGAGTTGCTATATGCAGTAACTTTCTAAATATTACGACACTCGATACCGTCATGGTTATGCTTTGGATTTGAAAAATCTGTTTGCATTACGTTAAAATTTATTTAAAAACTAAAAATAATTTTTTTATCAACCTGAAACTTTACATACCTTTATAAAGTACTACATTTATTCAGTTTGCAAACCACTGCTATATCCATGCACATTTGCGGTATTTTACTGTTATTGCGCTATATTTTGCTGCCTTAATAGATTAAAAAATGTTCCCAAATTCAGATTTTGATTAAATTAGCTTACTTTAAACTATACGCACACACTTTATCACATACCACCTTAAACACAAACACATGTATAAAATCCGAATCTCAATCTGGCAACCGATTTTGTCTCCTCTGCTTGCATTACCATTAAAGCACTGCAGGCTGATCAGAGACCAGTTGATCTGCCAAATATTGATCTCAGTAGACAGTTTAATTAGAATATGGATGGGGTCTTACCCTCAACTGCTGGACCTTTAACATCGTCTCCCCTTTAAAAATGTCCATGACTCCCTGAAAAGTTCAACCGTTTGTTGTTACCGGGTCGTTTAACGGTACTGTTACAGTAGCCACACCCGAGTCGAACAGCTGAGAACGTCCGATCAGTGTGTATAAATGTTTATTTGTGACTATGAGAGTTGTGCGTGTGTGTGTGAATTTACCTTGCCGTATGCCAAAAATACTTAGCTCAGAATTCAGCCTGACAAATACGCACACACACGAACATTGACACACATAGAAGTGAAAATTCGTGAAGGTTAATGTAAAGGTTACAGTTTATGCCTCAAAATGGTTTTCATTGTTTTGTTTCCTGTTTCAGAGCAGAACAGAGATTAATGTTGTTCACATAAAGTAGTACAAGTTCACAAAGTACCTGGATTCATTACTTTCACATGATCATGACTCGTTTAAATTTGCATTACATTATATCCGTGTGACTTACAAGGTATACGTGGTTTTTTATATCAGTGTGTGTTCCCTGGGTTCGAACCCATGACCTTTTATGTATTTAATGCAATACTCTACCATATACAGGAGCACAGTTGGGTGATTCTCGCAAAATAAGACTTATGAGGTGTCATGAAACATTTTGATAAAAAAGTAAATCCAAAGTAAATAAGACACATACAGTTACAAACATCTCTTCATGTATCATTTTGCACATGATTTCAAATGACATCATACAAACCAATTCTGTTGTTTTTTCCACATTTAAAGGGAAAATTTTAATTACCGCAACGTGTCCATGACTAGATTTGGGTTATTTGACATGGAAATATTTATAATTGAAAAATATAAAAAAATAAAAAGCTTTAGTGCATGTTATACTATAAACATTTACAGTAAAGATGCATGTCGTATTTGGTGATCATTGGAAAAAGTAGAGACAATAATAAGGAATATAAATCTGTCCAAGACCAATTTTCTCATCCTCTGCAACAATTTTCAATCATTGTTTAAGGCCTCAAGGAACTAACATTTAAAAAAAATGGTTGGAAGGGACATAATTGACTGTGACACTCAAGATGGCTACCAGGTAAGCAGTTCTTATTTTTTCTCTCCAGATAAAAGTTGAAATTTTGTTTTTGTCATAGTTCCTAGACAACTTTTTAGTTCTCATTACCGAAACATGAGTTTGTACATGCATATATTTAATGTAATATCATGTTGCGGTAATGATAGTTTTTGATAATGATAATCTAAAAAATTTAAATAATTTTTTAGGAAATAGTTTTTAAATAATGGTTATAGTAAGTTCAGACCTTAAAAAAATGACTTCAAGGGCTTTTTAAAAATTCTGATGCTGGACACTTTCTAAATCTGGATTTTGTGAGAATCACCCAGTTAGCTGTATAGCTTTGCTATTGAAAAATATAAAATAAATAAAAAAAGGCCCTGTCCACAAGTACACCGGTATTTTCAAAGCCATACCTTTTCTATGCAGTTTTGCCATTTTTTCACACGCAACACAGTATCAGGTGACTGAAATCGAATTTTAATAAAAACTTCTGCCAGGGTGAACTCCCGTTGTCGTGTAGCTGTTTTGGTGTGCTGAGAGAAAACTCTGCAATGGCTTCTGATTGGCCAACATGGCTTTACGGTTAGGGATATAGAGTGTATGCATCGACGTCACTTTAACACGTGAACACGCAGGAAGACGTCCCTGCCCCGAAAAAATGATTAGCAAAACATTGAACAAAATGGTTTGTTTTAAAAGAAAACGGCAGTATAATGGACAATTATCAGGTTAAATTGAATTTAGTTGGCCTTGACCCTAACAACTTGCCAAACAACCATTAGTCCAGGGGCCTTGGCATAGAAAAGCCATCTCTTTTCCCGAAATATAGGTTTGTCCCGCCTAATACTACTAAACGATCGCTACAAATTCTTGTTGAATCTGTGCACAGTCGATCACACAACAACTTCCCCCATTTTAGAAGCGTTTTTCATGCTATGCTGATGCTGTCGCTCAGACTTTTTGCCACTCAGTGGGAGTAACCGCAGTCACTTTCGCCGAAGGTGACGTCACATGCATACCCTCTATATCGAGATGTGTTGGTTTGGCATGCTCTTGACAGCTTTTCATATCAGGTTTTTGCGTATTGGTGTGGACACAGATTTTTTTTTTAAGGACAGAAAAACTCTGTTTATAAAAAACCTGTGTTTAATTTACAGTTATATCAACTAAAAATTAGGGCTGCACGATTTGGGTAATTTTTCGCATTGTGGTTACTGATGCTAATATGGCGATGTGCGATTGCGATTATACAACATGGTATCATGAGTCAACTTGATGAGTTTTAAGGAAAATCCACACACAGTTTAGCTAAAATGTGTATTTGTAAAACTATAAATTTTTTCTTATTGCCACGTGATGTAGCAACTGCTTAGTGTCAGTAATCCTAAATCCAAAATACGCCATACAACAGACATAGAGGTTTTTTTAGCTACCAGATCACTGTCAACCTCCTCTGCATCCATCTTTGCTCTGGTATAAGTGACGACGCACACCATATACGTGGGTGAACAGCGGTTTGACAACGTTGTAAGAATTATCTATTTTAGTACATTGTTGTTGTGTAAACATACCTTAAATCTGATAAGAGAAGAAAAATTATTTATACCTATGAATACGCACCTGAAAAAAATCCATAAGGAGACGAAATGAAGTCAAAATAAGTAAAAAGTATTCAACAGCTGAATTTGCATATATTTGCATAATTGCATATAGCATATATATTTCTGTAGATGCAGATCTTTTATCAGACTGCTTACATAATACAGGTTTACATGAGTATGTGGAATTCCCCTTGGTTTTTGAAAACGACATTTTTTGTATTTAACACAAGAAATTCATATTTTTGTTACACTGACATACAACCGTTCACAGGAGCTGTTTGCACTCATCTCAACAAACTCCTGAATCCTGACCTTAAGCATCACTCACGCTTTGACTGATCCAACACATTTGTTCTACGGACATTACTGACATTTACTGTCAGCATTATCTGTCAAAAGAAAAACATCACTGATGGATCTGTTTGCAAAACATACAAACATAAGATCAACAAATGAAAGTTAGAGATAACTCTCTCTGGATATCAGTGCAAATCTACCGGAAGAGACTCAGTGTGGTCAGATGTGTGGTGGTGTATCACGTCTGACTCTGAAAATGTGCTGCATTTATGAAATACACGTCTCTCTGTGTGTTTCCCTCTCTGAAACAATCACATGTTTTTCCACACTTGTGAATAGATGTATTTGTGAGCCTCCACACACACACACAGAGAGACTCTGAACTAGAAAGCCACAAAGCATTTTCTTATTCAAAGGCTTTGTCTGAAATAGAAAGCATATTTAGTGGACTTGTATTAGGGATTTGTGTTAATACTGCATCATAAACCCTAAAAAATGCAACACACACAATAAAAATGCTTTATATAAAACTCATTAACTTAATAAGTCTAAGAAAACAGAGATGTGCTTATATGTATTAAACAGGGTTAAAGCAATAGTGAACTCAAACTTTTTACTGCGCGCTGTGAAACAAGCTGCTTCCTTATTTCTCACCTTTAACTTTACTTCTATCTTTATCTTTATTTACTAGCTAAAATAAAACTTATCACAAAAATGAACAATTGAACATATATATCAGCGTGATAACAACTACCTTAAAGGACCAAAACCATCTTTCGAAAAAATTTATTGGAAGTGTAAATGAAGAGTTTCGTTGCAAAACGAGATAAATCCATTAATCCATTTTTTAACATTTTTGTCAAAACATGTTTATTATTATGTTATCATGTTATTATTTTGTTTTATGGTGCTACTTAGCTGTATTTTTTAAGTTATGAAGGTTTAAATCAAAACAAACCAACTGCAGTTGCATTGAAATTAATTGGAATGCACAACCAAAAACGAGATTTCTGAACAATTAAAAAATGGTGGTTATCTCGTTTTGCAACGAAACTCTTCAAATATTTTTTTATTTAGAGCCAAGTCACTTTCCCGTTAGAGGTATCTGTTAAAAACATTAGATTAATTAATAATCTAGTATGTGTTCATTTTCTGTCATAGTTTCTTCAAAATGAAGTTTTGAAGCCCCGCCCCTTTGATTGCCACGTCCCCGGCACCAAAATACCACCTTAACTAGCAATTTTTCTGCAGAGCAGCGGGACACCCTGCAAGTAAAATATACTAGAGTTTGGCATAACTAGATAGATGTATATTTGTTACAAAAAAATCTATACAAAATATCTTTAATTTTTGTTGTTTAAGCTAGTGATGCACCGATGTATTGGCCGCCGATATTTATCGGCCGATTTTTGAAGAATTTGATTTTCCACTATAGCAAATAACACGGATTGAAATCATACATTGCGCCAATATATTTGTTTTTAATCATCAACGAACACCACGAACCACTCGGTGAGTAGCACAGTTTTGAAAATGACCGTTAAGTGTTGTTTTGATGACGTGTTTGTGCATGGCCATTGACTTCCGTTCTGGGGCAGTCAAGAGACGCTTCTGGATGGGTCGAGGGGTCGGGACACGACCCATTGTCGGGATTTCTGTGTCCATCGCTGTGGTTCATCCAAAACAAACCAGAAATGAGACTCAAAGTGTTAAATACCGGAATTATCCTTTAACATGTACTAATACAACTTACACACCAAAGGAAATGTAAAATTGTGAATCGGACAATAGGTGCTCTTTAACAGTCGATGAGTAGCTACTTCATATAACTCAGTCACAGTATGCAATTTCGGACGCAGCCACTGTATTGACTCAGGTAATGACTGATGATGATGTCATCAATCGGTGCCCAAGAACTAGAAATTGATGTTTACTCTGCCAAAAACTGTCATCATGTGTAATTAGGTTGGATTGTTTGGCATGCCTGAACAGTATGTCTTACGCATACAAAAATCTACACACACACGCACACAGTTTGTAAGTTGTTAGTTTTCCTGTGTTGCAAACTTGACTCAGTCAGGGCCTCTTACCACATGACAAGAGAAAAAAGCTGAGGCAGAACTTCATACATTCAATGCAATGGTATCGCTCATGAGGATGTACGACCTCACTTCCTGTCATGCCATTTCCTTCCGCTAGCATGACAAGAGAGGAGTCATGATATTGTGCATGGCAAATCTGTGTCTGTGTGTCTCCTTGATTATCACGGGCGAAAGCGGATCGTAAAACAACATACGAATGTGGTCGTACGAATTATCCACATTGAGAAATATGTACGAATTGTCATGTGATTCACCTGTGGTTTACACCTGTGTGAACTTAAGGTGAACTGACTTCATACATCCATTAAATCACATTATAACCATCGCACGGGTATATTTATGGCCAAGGCCAACAAAACGTATGGGTCAAAATTATCGCTTTTAATGCCCAAATCGTTAGGATATTAAGTAAAGATCATAATATTTAGTAAATTTCCAACCGTAAATATATATAAATATGACTGGTTTGTGGTCCAGGGTAACAAATGGTTAAATATAACGCTTAAATGTCTCAGAAAATTATTTCTAAGAAAAGCTTGAGCATCATTCATATGCAGATGACACCTGGTTTGATATATTGCTCTCCATTGCATTAACGTTTCTACACTTGTGGCTCGAGTGTTTTGGAGGTCACTGTATATCATGTAACATACAGCTCCTGTCTTTGACACGTCTAACTACTCGCATGCTTCACAGTCCTTAATTAATCTCACATGACCTTATCCGTGATAATTCATTTCGTCTCAGCGTTCAGGCGGGAATGAGAGCGGACAGTGTGTAATTAGTTGCACACGGCAGGAGGAAAGATATGACATCATCGTTGAAACACGTCTGCACCAGCGCTCACCTTCCAGCTCCACACACACATACAGCGTCTTTACATTCAACATACCTATGTGTCCTTTAAACATGTCTGTCTTTCCTCACATGACAAACCCTTCCCCCTCATAGGATTTAAGCAGACGCTAATCATTATCCATACATTGAAGAGATTGCAAACCTACACAACATATATCTTACACACATACACCCAGAGGACCCATGGGGATTATAAAGTAGGATGGAGATACAGTAGAACTGGTCTTCATTATAGAGCCACTGCAGCAGGGCACTCAAGGGCGAGTGAGAGAGAGAGAGAGAGAGAAAAAAAGAAAGAAAGAGAGCATGTTAAGTTTAAATATGGCGGCATGTTGAAAATATAAATTCTCATTGGTTCTCACATGTCTTGTCCCTACTTATACGCATTTCATCACACATCATGCAAGAACCAATGAGATACAAGGTTATCTGCATATATATATGCAATGTTTTGATCACTAAATTTGTCAAATAAGTGAGAACATCAAACAAATGGTTTAGCTTCAGAAGTCATATATAGCGCTTTTCTAAAAACAGTAAGGAGCAGTAAGGTTACGTTTCAATTTAAGCTTGGTTCGGCACGCTATGATCGTAAACCGATTTCGACGCGGACAATTCAGCATGGTTGTCTAATAAAATGTGCATAGATGGTGATGTCACCGGTCAGGATAGGTCACTTGGCAACAAGTTTCTCTATGCAGCTGGAAGAGCGCATTATTTGGACGAAAATAAACACGGATTACGCAAAAAAAAAAAAAACAGTTTGATATGGCGGTATAGAAAAACTTGCAGTGTTGAGGGTCACAGGAACCAAAACAAAAACCCACTAAATAAACTTACAATAGTGGGGTTTCCATTCAAATGTGAAGCGAATCTTTTCAAAATTCGCAAAAAAATAAATACCAAAAAATGCAAATTAGGTGCATTTCCATCAAGTTGTTTGTGCGAATAACGGTGTTATTGGTAACATAGTAACAAACAGTAAATAAATTAAAATAAATAATTTTTATTAAGTAAAGTAATTTAGTAATTATTAAGTAAAATAAATCATTTTATTATGATTGGGCAAGTTATAATTTACTAGCATTGCAGCTTGTAATTACTAAAATGAATGCTGCGCAACAAAGAAGAAATGCAAACTTTTTGATGCAGGCACTAGTAGGGCTGTCACAATGATTAAATTATCGTCTCATAGCGATTGTTTGACCTCATTGCGATGATTTCAGATCACCACAATGATTGCACATCTCTCTAAAAAACACAAGGGGGAGCTGCAGCACCTGTATAAACGAGACAGTATCAGATGGCACTCCTTAATTGACAGTGTAACGCGATACTTTGCAAGCTGTTCAATACAATGGAAAAAAGTCAGCCAAATTTTATAACTGCGACAGCCCTAGGCATTAGCAGCAAGGCCATTTGCGACGACGTCGAGCCCCATGGTAAAGACAACCTAGCGGAAACAGCTATCCCGTGGGTTTAATGGTCGCTATGTCAGAATTTATTCGGCAAATGTGTTTCCATCTCCCATTATTCGTATTTACTCACATAGGTCAAAAACCACCTGAAGCAAGCATAAAAACTTTATGCAGGGAAACCCTCCAATTGTGGTGTATGGACCAGTACATGACACATTTGTGTGTTACTGTGGTTGCTGCTGAACTAGTTTTGTCACGTCAATGTCGCATTCTAGCACAATAAACTAGACACGCAACACAAACCCACATAAACGAGGAATTACTCGAGAAATACACGATAAGAGCTGTCATATTTAAAGGTGGGGTGCGTGATCTCTGAAAGCCAATGTTGACCAGTCTGGACCTTCTTTTGATGGACCCGCCCCACACATACGCAACCTAGGCAATGATGTTGGGTAGTAAACACGCACCTTACTGCTGATTGGCTACAAGTGTGTTTTGATACTGGGGCCCTTTTCAAAAGTGTTTTTCAAAAATCATTAACCCCGCCTTTAAATGATTATGAGACATTTCAGCATCCCATTTTGGGAGCCAACTGCATTCCAGCTTTTGTAACTGGGCGGCCAATGACATTACTGTTTTTGTACTGCTTTTTTACTGTTCTCTTGTCTGAATTGACTCCCTGCTGATCCTATGAGTCAACAGTAGTGAATCAGCAGGGCTGAACCTCTGAATCACTCAAAGGATTGAATGATCAGGACCAAATCAGCAGGGATGAATCATTTGATCTGATTCTCCCACAAAGAGCCGGTGTAGTTCAAACCCAGCGGGAGTCATTCTCACAGCCTGGAGCCAAATGAATAAAGACAAAAGAGTCAGAAAAAGAATAAGAAAATAATGTGAAACCAAGAACGGAGAAAATGAGGAAGAGAAGAGAAAATTCACATGTGAATGATAAATGATCAAATCTCACGTGTGTAAAAAAATAAGATAAAACCAGAAAAGAGAAAGTTCAAAATCTTTATGTAGTTGTATCAGTGACCGACAATTAAATAACAGACTAGTCAAACAGATTCAGTGTTTACCAGGACACACAGGTTTGAATTTAAATTAGAAACTTGCATTACTACCGAGCACTGTGCACTGCATACTAGTTTTTAAATAGACAGCTGGTCAACCTATTTCCGGTTCATTCATACATTGGGTTTTTGTAGCTCAGCTACCGCCAAATGCATAAACATGCATCACTATTAAAATGCAAAATCAAGTTATGCGCATTGCATTGTGGGATATAATATTTAAAGCTCTGTTGTCTAATATGCAACGGATTACAACGTAGTAGGCCTACATTATGTCTCATGCACACTGTGCACAGTGTCCATACTATAGAGAAAAATGCAATGGCATGCTAAATAATGCGATGTTCGGTGCGCTGTACAATATTTATTTTGTAAGGTGAACAGCCATATTGGATTGTTGCAAAAAAAAAATTAACAATGTAAACAAACAAAAAATGAATAACATTATAAAAATTAAATATCACCGCTATCATGCACAGTTATCCGGACTGACCTAAAACTTTGACCATACGTTACTTTTTGAAGTATTAAAAGTAAATTGCCCTTTATTGCAATGAAATCACAGTATGCATACCATAAATTACAGTATGCACATTTTTGATATTGTCATAGTTTTGGCATATTGCACAGCTTTACAATATACTGCAGAGATAAAGAAGCTTATGCTAATATAAAAGTAAAGCCGAATGCTAATATATTATTCCAAACATAGCCACAGGCACAGTCACTTCACACATAAACAGTCCGACTCCGATTTGACTCTTTGTGAAGCATGAAGGACTTGCTTTAAATACACATGCTGATTTTTAGTTTACAGGTCATCAAACATAACCTTTAACTAGAAATAGTTTGCAAGGAAATACAGAAATAGTGAAAGAAAGGAAAGTTGGGGAGTCTGTATGGTTGAGAATGTGCGACATGTGCCACATGTTTATGTTTATTATACATTTGTGTGGATGCCAGTTTGGGCATCCACAACATGGCAGACGGAAGCTTATGTTCGTGATGCATGATTTTGGACGTCTTGGCATCTTGGCTCTTGTGTGTGTGCGCGCTCTGTAGGTGTGAGTCATGCGCTAGTCAGATAATAAAACCACACAGCCAATATTTTTTCAGCATATAACGTTCTGACCACCGAAGTCGGAAATGCAAAGAACGAAGCTTTAGAAGAACACGCTGTGCTTGCAAGAATTCAAACTTTCGATTGATCTGAAGTAAAAATGTAGCTCGATCGGGTTCAATATAAGGATACAAATCATTCCCAAGTATGTAAAAATCTGATTTCCCGGTAACTGCGTGGGTCAACCGGGTCACTGAGCTACTGTCATGCAGTCTATAAAAGCTGATCAATACAAACACACTGAGGATTCGGATAGCGATCGATCAGGTATTCAGCGGCATCAGGGGCCTGACCAGAAAGCTGGACTGAGAACAGCTCTGTCCTGTCTTTATATTTTTATTATTCAAGCCTAAACTAGCCTTAACTACCACCACACATAAAAAGTCAAAGGTGATGACTGTGGCAAGGAAAACCCCATACAATAAAAACTGGTACAGAGCTGTCACTGGGGCAGTACCTTTTATAAACGGTTCAAAGTACAAAACATTTTGTACTTTTTGTGCCCCTGAGATACTAATATGAACACCTTAGATGCAAATATGTTCTTTTAAAAGAGGTATTGCCCCAGTGACAGCTAGCAACCATTTTTGGCTAATTTTTGAAAATGTTTGCATTAAATTCCTACACAAAACATCATGTTTTCACAGTAGTCACAGTAGGCCAAGACATGCAACAGCTATCTCTTATCTCATAAAAATTTACTACAAACTGTGCATTCTTGTGCGGATATTTGCATGGTGCCACACAACAAGCAAGATAGGGAGTGTGTCTGACATTTCTCTGATCACCAAAACCACTGTGGACTAAAAATACACTGAGGTACAAACACGGTCACCGGAGGAACGTCAGGAGAGTTGAGATACAAGGAAAAAGTCTGATCGCAAGCAGCAGGTTGAAGGGAAAATCTCAACCCTTGGGCCAAGATGGTTCATAGCCAATGGAGACAAAGCACAAACAACCACTTTGCACATTTGAAACAATGTCACATCACGAATATTCACACTGTGACAACAATGTATATAAAGGCATAAGGCATATCTATAGTTTTATGTATACAGCACATTATATAGCTAAATGTTTATACTGTATAGCTTTAAGTGCTGAATTTGCTAATGTATGCAATGCACAAAAACTGAAAAAAAATGCAGTTTTGCATAAACACCTTTGGGATTGCACGCATTGTCAAAGTCAATACCTAAAGCAATTTTATATTAATATATAGCTATATTTTAGATACTGTACACATAATCTGATATTAGATAATGCATACATGATATATAATATATAGACATGTTATATACTGTATATAACCTATATAAAAATAAAATATGTAACGTTAGGTAGATATGAGATAAAGTAACGTTACACATGATACCTAAAGCTACTATTACATAAAGCTATACATTAGATACTATGTAAGTAACATGAATATATAGTTATAATGAATAACGTTACTGTATACATTAATACCTAATTCTAATCATATAGACACCGTATACGTGATACCTAAAGCTATATGTTATGTATTGGCAAACCCAAAGAGGCTTTGCTTCACGCATACCGTGCAAGCACGGGGCCGTTATCGTGTGAAACTCACCCATAGCTCGGTTCCCCAGCTCATGGTTCCCCGCGTTATCCGCGTAATAATCCACGACTCGTTCACACGGACGCGTTTAAACTCCAAACCACAGCAGCGGAACGGAGACTGACTCTCGGTTCGACTGACTGTATGTGTGTGTGTATGTTTGCGTGGGGGGTGGGTGTGTGTTCTCCCGGGGCTTTTGCGTACTGACTCTCTCTCTCTCTCTCTCTCTCTCTCTCTCTCTCTCTCTCTCTCTCTCTCTCTCTGGTGATATATGTGTGTGTAAGAGTGAAACCGCTTAAAGAGCTGTCATTTACACGTGTATTTCCTCAAAATGTCTCGGACCGAGCCACAGAAACATGATGTTTAAACGAACACACACATATGCGCGCGCTTTCATACGCAGAGCTCGTGCACGCGCTTCATTGCCCCGGTGACAGCTGCACCCGGGAGCGCGCAGGCGCTGTATCTGGAAAATATTTCGTAAGTGATAATAATGCTCTCGCTGGGCAGATGGTGGGATGTTCACAACAATAAAATAAGTTATTTAAAAAACATTTGCATTTAATTTTGCAAATGCAGGGATATTGGGCGACTTTTTAACAGCGGATGTCAAATTGTATATACCTTTATTCATCCATAAATAAATAAATAAATACTTTTACAGTGCCTCACGTTGCACATACCCTTAAAAATTGCCATTGTGATGGCTTGGAGATCAATATGTATGTTTAATGTTATTATAAAAAAGGAATATATAAGTATGTATATGTATATTTTCACATTATACTAAATTAGGATTTATAAAGCAATTTCACTTTGAATTCAGGTCGATGGGGAAAATACATAAAGTAGACTACTACTACATTTAAATAAATTAGAACATTTTAAAGTAATTTAATTGATCATTCAGTGCCACAAGAAGACATGGGAAACACATTATTTTGCCACTTTTTTAAGATAGCTAAAGTATGGAGATAACATACATAATTTAAAAATATGGGAGATTTTACCTGTACTGAAACTGAACAGGAATTTGCCATCATCTCGGATGCTGAAATGGTTTTTTCCTTAACTGATAGGTCCATGCATTCAAATTAACCTGTAGCGCCATCTCGTGGATATAAGCTTTAAATACGCATGCGTGGCCACCAGAGAAAAACATTTTAAATGTCCAAAAACAAATTATTCAGTGCTTTTACGTTATTGTACATATTGTGCTCATAATAAGGCTATTTATGTATTTAAAGGAGGAAAAGTTTAATCAAGTTGAGTCAAGTCAAGTTTTATTAAATCAGTATCAAGACAAAAGGAAAAATATATTGAGCAATAACAACAATACACTTATAATTTGCTTGTGGTACCACTATTGCACATTTCTGGACCCAATTCAGAATTAAGAAATTGAGCAGACATAAAAAACAGTATCAAATCAAATCAAGTATACACAACAAGCACCATCTCACAATTCAAGCATCTCCTGAGGTAAATTACAGTGTAATAACAGTTTTCGACTTTTTACATCTGTCATTTTCTGTTTGTTTACATTACATTTCAAATGCTGCATATTTGGTAAAAATAATGTTAAAAATGTAAATGAATCCCATCCCCACGTTATGATTTCTTTTGAAAGCTGAGATGTAGCCATACATAAGCATTAATTTAATAAGAATAAAAATAAATATATTTTTAATACTGATTTAATAAAATCTATAGGGCTGTTTCCAGGACAAGGTTTAGATTAATCCAGGACTAGGCCTTAGTTATATTAGGTAATTTAAGTGTTTTTTCAAACATATCTTACAAAAAAAAAAACAATACTGGTGTGCATTGTGCATAATAAAACAATAGCACTGATATATGTTACAATACATCAGTGCAAGGTTTTTTAAATTAAGGCAACTCAAACATGCATTCAATTCTGGGAGTAGGATAAGACCTGTCCAGGAAACCGACCCATAATTTGAAGTACCTAGGCCTATATTATGCTTTAATTGTCTAAAATTACCAAAATGCTAAAAGCTACTGAAAAAAATAAAGGCTTGATTTACTTAAAAATATAGTGCATCATTTTGGGTCTATTTTTTAAGTAAGTTTCACATGGAATTTAAAGCAATTTATGCAATTGCTTAAAAATCCATGTAAAACAAAAGGGGATGCAAACATTATGCATATATTTTTAAGTAAAGTCAGCATATTATTTTTTACAATGATATTCTCATACTAAATTCTTTGCTTTGGATGATATTATTACAAAGACATAATCTATTTAAGTTTTTCAATACAAGAAAGCATTTAAACTTTGTTGGTAAAATACTGAAGTAGTCTAGAGATTATAATAAATTACTAGGCTATATTTAAAATGTGATTTAAAAAGCAGTGCCACGTGTATCATTAAGGATTGGGTCAAATAATTAATTCAAGATGGGAAATTTACCTGTAATAGAATTAAAGTGAATTTCCTTTAATTCAGCATTGACCCTCATTGAAATGTGATTTTGTCTTGAATTGATTCTGACAGCTGAAATTTTTTCCAACATGAAAAATTAAACTGCAGCGCCGCCTCGTGGATAAAAGCGATAGGCATGACAGTGTGGATGTCAATTTGATGTTAAAAAAGAATTTGTTAATTAGTTTTTTTCTCATATTTAGGTCCTAAAAGTATTTAAGTATCAATTCTACAAGTATCCATTTTTCTATGTATCTATCTATGTATCTGTCTGTCTGTCTATCTATCTATCTACCTATCTTGAGATCTATCCATTCATCTATCCGTCCATTCATCTATCCATCTACCTATCTTTAGATCTATCTACCTATCTTGAGGTCTATCTATCTACCTATCTTGAGGTCTACCTATCTACCTACCTATCTACCTATCTATCTACCTATCTATCTATCTATATTTAGTACAGTGAACTCATTGTCATGTTCAAGAAACCAATTTGAAATGATTCAAGCTTTGTGACATGGATCCATGTTCTCATTCTATTAACACCAAATTCTGAAATTCATACCATCTGAATGTCTCAACAGAAATAGAGACTCTTTAGACCAGGCAACATTTTTCCAGTCTTCAACTGTCCAATTTTGGCGAGCTCGTGCAAATTGTAGCCTCTTTTTCCTATTTGTAGTGGAGATGAGTGGTACCCGGTGGGGTCTTCTGCTGTTGTAGCCCATCCGCCTCAAAATTGTGCGTGTTGTGGCTTCACAGATGCTTTGCTGCATATTTTCTGGGACCAAAGGTCTGTGTGAATGGGGTTATACTGGATGTTTTTCCCTTTTCACACCATTCTTTGTAAACCCTAGAAATGGTTGTGTGTGAAAATCCCAGTAACTGAGCAGATTGTGAAAAACTCAGACCGGCCCGTCTGGCACCGACAACATGCCACGCTCAAAATTGCTTAAATCACCTTTCTTTCCCACTCTGTCATTCAGTTTGAAGTTCAGGAGATTGTCTTGACCAGGGCCACACCCCTAAATGCATTGAAGCAACTGCCATGTGATTGGTTGATTAGATAATTGCATTAATGACAAATTGAACAGGTGTTCCTAATAATCCTTTAGGTGAGTGTATACATGTGTGTGGACTGGTGTCACCTAGAAAAAGCAGAAGTTCGCTCGAATCATCAGCATTTCTTTGTGAAACACTCAAGCAGCTTTTTTAATTTGGGAATAACAACACAACAGACTGTATATGTCACCCTAACAGTTCAAAATAAGATTACAATAGATGCCATACTATATCTATCATCACCATACTTACTGTGAGCCTTCCTTAAGTCACGCCAGTAATTTCTGAACAGATCTTAACTGTGGTTTGCAGAAGTCTTTTATTCTCAATAGAAAGGGAAGAAAACCACAGGATACTTTAAATAAGCCATTAATTGTTCTCAGGCTTGATGAGGATAAAATTAAGGACCAAATTCACTTAAATTTGTTCTAAAAAAAAAACTGTTCTGCACACACACAAAAAATGAACTGTCACTTTTGCCAATTTTACTTAATCCTTTCATGTTGTGATTACTTGTAAGATTAATAAAACCAATAGACTTGCATCTCATTGGCTGAGGATTTTGCAGTGTATTATGGGTAAGTGTTGTATCTTGCAAAAGTGTAGCACCATTAGACATGTATATGTATAATAAGTGGCCAAGTTTGAGTCGATTAACTTGTTCTGATTTATTTGAAAACAAAACAACAACAAACAAACGAATGAATGGTTTGAAAAGTAACATGTTTTTGATATGTTTGTATTGTATGTCTCAATTGTCCACCAAGGTGGAAATTTTTCTTAGGCTCGCCATCAACATAAAAGAAACAAACGGAATTACAAAATAATACATAAAACAAAGACCAATATCCATTAGAATATCACATTATCACAATATCTCAAATTGCACTTGCTTTATCAATCGCTTGAGGAATTAAAAATTTGTATAGCATTTGGGATTAAATTACTTCTTAAACACATTTTTATGTGCTAAGGGAACTCTATATCTCTATATAGACTGATTTCATAGGCTCAACCTGACTAAAGAGAGGAGATTGCCTTTATATGTGCAATTAATCATAGCAAATGTTCTATAAGGTATTAATCTGTGCTGTATTGTGCTTTAAACCATTAAAAATGACTTGTTACATTACACCTCTACATTCTTCAACTAGCTTGCACTTTGTACTCAAATCCTAAGTTGCCAAAAGTTAGTCAAGTTGAGTCAAGTCAAATTTTGGTTTTAAGTTTCCAAATCATACACATATTTTGTTAAAAAGTAAATGTGAAAACAGTCTTTTTATAGTATTTTAAAATGTTTTGCAGTACCGTTCAGATGGCACAATATAGGGCTACATAATATAGGTTACTGATTTTGTGTGCACATAAGATAAAAAAAAAGAAAATGTGATGTAAACTTCATGTTAAATAAGTAAATTAACTTATAAACTTTGATAAACTGTAAAGTGCGTAGAATGAAGTAAAAAAGCTAAAGCAGAAAGTGAGGTATTTGACCGGAGGAAGACGATGGAGATGAGGAGAACAATAAAAGAATAAACTATAAATAACACAACAAACAGGATGACAGTCATTATTCAAGTTAAACATTGACATTAACAGACCACAATGGGAAAACAGATGCTGCGTCCGTAACCGCCTACTTCATACTATATAGTACGCCAAATGCAGTAGGCAAAGCGAGTAGTATGTCCGAATACATAGTATTCGAAAAACAGTATGCGAAAAGCACCCGGATGACCTACTACTTCCGGTTAGATTTTGCAGTGTGCATACGATGGACACTTCACTATCCCATGATGCCCTGGCAGAGGAGTTATCCAACGAAGAAGAAGAAGAGGCATGCGGCTGTTTTTGTGCTGGAATGACATGACGTGATGACACGTATGTCACGTGATGTAGCAACATGGCTCACTAATAAACTCATGTCGTTTATTGACCTGCAGTTTTCTGAAAGAGAAATCAAAACCCTAAGTATTATAAAATTATCACAATAAGTATTAGACGAGATGATTATATTCATTTAAAAAATTATCTAGTTATATCATCATAGCTTTATAAGAAACTCACCTCATCCTGGATCTGCTCTGGTACATCAGAATGATACTCTGCAGGTAGGTCTGGATCACAAGAGACTACAGAATAAAAAAGTTATGATTTTTATGATGTAGTAAAGGTACTACAACAGGCTTAAATTATTAAAATAATGTATTTTAAACAATGAAAATAGTTATATTTTATAACTACAGTGTAATCATAAGTGATACATTAATAAGGGAATTTAAAGTAAAAGTTCTTAAATACTCACAATTTGGACGTAATTTCTCAATGCTGTTCGATCGAACACGCATTACAGTGTGTGTGTCTTGTAACCGATGGGTTTGTGACTTCTGTCCATTTTCCATATTTTTCTTCAAGCTTTGATCAACCTTCTTTTTTCTGGCCTTTATTTTTATCTCATTCTTTCTGACTTTTCCCATTTCATACCACCTAGTTTAAAAAAGTACATAAAATATAAGATTTACATTGCACCCGTTCACATTTTAAACTGTCCCTGAATATATGTGTCAAATCTAGGCCTGTTACCATAGCTACTTTTCATAAGTCAGTTAATTGCCCCAGAAATTATGGCGATAATAGATATTATTGTCATTTTAAGACCATTGATTATATATAACAACAATAAAATTGCATAATAATGCAGATACATCCTTTCTAAGAAAACAACTTTGAATTTTTTAAAGAATATTCAGACATTAAAATTGGAATGTAGGAAAAAATTAATATTCTAAATAATTTAAACATAAATAAATATTATAATAAATTTAAATATATGTCATTATTCAGTCTCACGGAGATGCGTATAAATAGCACAAAGTGTGAAAACTTGTGCAATACATACAGCAAATTCCAATTTTGCATGCTTATAGGCTTGTTTAAGATGCGTCTTGCCTCGCCTGAAATATTGGCGAGAGTAGCCAGCTGCAGAGAGGGGAGGAGTGAAAAGGTGCATGGAAGCAAGACGCTTCATGAATCTTGCTGTGTTGTGGACTGCAAACGTCAGCAATGGAAGAGGTTGCGTTTGCGTATTTTATCGCGTATTAAATAGATGCAACTAAAATACCAACAAATGCCTTTACATTAAGATGTTTATAAGGAGAAACAACAAAGGTGAACTGTTCATTACTGGAAAAGGCTACTTAGTAAATGTTGGGATGTAATCAGGGGTTAAATTGGGATTTGTTATGTGGGGGGGGGGGGTCTGCGGGGAGGAGTACTTCAAGGGGTAACATGTTTAATACTGATGATAGCAAAGCCACTGGTGTGTTTCAATGACATTCTGGACCCCTGATAGGATTTGATAAGTTTCAGCTTTAAAGCTGTGCCAGAGGTTGACCCAAAATATTTTAAAAAGAGCATCTGAATTTTAAATGATGCAAATCTGACACCCTATATCCATTTGTTGCACATGTCATTATGCACAACTGATCAAACTTTAAAGGAAGTTAAAAGAATCAACCTCCTTGAATAATTCTAGGCATAAGATAGGCTACCCCAAAAGACTAAATTAACAAGAAAAGGTACAACACACAGTACTGTATCATCAACATGTCTAATAAATTAGCAATAGAGATTCCCTATGCTGGTCAGCAGCTAAAACAATCATATAGTTAGGTTTGATTTGTGTAATCAAAATACATTATTTTATTAAACTATACAATAGTTATATCCAGTGTTATCCTTAACATAATGTAATTAGATGAGTGACATACATACTTTAATCCTTTACACGTTTCTAGTCTTCTATGAAGATTTCTCGATGTGGGCACCATTATTACCTCTCTCTCTCTGTCTCTCTCTCTGTCTCTCCCTCTCTCGTCAAATGATCCTGCATGAGAGCGCGTTCTTGAAGTTCTGAGTTTTTTCGCTTGAGTTGCATAACTTGCGCGAAGACGCATTTAACTCTTTCCCCGCCATTGACGAGATATCTCGTCAATCAAGAGAAACCGCTTCCCCGCCAATGACGAGTATTTCCGTCTTTCCGCAATACCGCTCTTATCCACTAGGTGGCGCCCTTCCGCAACTTTTTAAAAGCGGAAGTATTGCCGCAGCGCTTCTCAAATAGTGGGGCGCGACCCCCAGGGGGGGGCTCGAAGCGACACCAGGGGGGGCGCGCGAGTCCCCGGGGAAAATACTTTTTCAGGAAGTGTTTTTTTTGCACCGAACAAGAGCACACATCACAGAGCAGGAGATAAGAAGTGTAGATAACAAACACCATGGAAAAATATATTTAACAGGGATGAAAAGAAAGTCGGAAAGAGACGGAGATAATGAGGGAAACACGTTAAGCCTCCCGAAAGCTAAGACGAGGAAATATGACGAAGCGTATGTTGCGCTTGGCTTCACTGCGACTACGGTGGGGGACGAGGAAAGACCGGTATGTTTACTGTGTCTAAAAATGTTGGCAGCGGACAGTATGAAGCCAAATAAATTAAAGACACACTATGCAGTTATTTTACCTTAATATAACAGCTTCAAAGTCATTTCGATGGTAAACGAGGTCATAGTATGGCGAATCATCCTCCTGTTGAAGCTCGGGGAGGACGCCGCTAGCAAAACCACCAATGCAAGCTTGAGAGAACCGCCCCTGACAAATCTCACCAAAGGGTTTTGGTGATTTCCCCTTCAGAGACAGTTAAAGCGGAGTTACTCTTTGGATGGGTTCGTCTGCCGGCTAACTTCAAGTTGACTTGAGTTGATTTGAGAGCAAGTTGAGCGGTAAAAGTTGTTATTAGGCTTGTTAAACTTCATGTGGCGTTGCAAGAATCGACAGCCGGATGACGTCAAAGTACCGCGAGAGCGATTCGCGAAATCATATGGAGGAGTTTGCTTTTAAATCGCTCTCGCGGAACCTCGACGTCATCTAGCTGTCGGTTCCCGCGGCGCCGCATGCAGTCAAACAAACCTGAAGACTGCATCGAACAGTGGTTAGTGGGTGGAGCTAATGATTCAGTTTCGCGCAGTGCATTCTGGTTAAGTGAGTCCATTAAAGACCGTTACGAAAATTCCGCTTCAACACACTATCAATCTTATAATTAAAATCGTGAAAATTTCTTTTTTTTTCCCTCATGTAAAATGCAAAATGGACATAAATTACCCGTGATAACAGGCTAAAATGTCTAGATTGGAATTCCCCTTTAAAGTCAAATTCAGTTTGTGCATGATTACATAATATAACTTTTTTAATACTGTATCCTAAATTATGGATAATTAATACATTAATAAGATAATAAATTTCTGGAGTGTTAAAAAAAATAACAACAAGAACCGTACTGAACCGAGAACCGTGACCATAGAACCGTGATACGAACCGAACCGAGAGTTTTGTGAACCGTGCCACCCCTACGGTCTATGTGGTTGCGCTTGCTTGTAGTGTGTATTTTTTTACTATGCTGTTCATTCATCCAGTGTTGATAATTAGACCAGTAAAATAACTTCAACATGGGTCTAGCTAGCTTACGATCATAAGAGCATTTAGCAGACTTGCTAACAAACACTCGTTTCTCTTACATGTTTTTTTTTGCCATCTAAACTCAAGTGTTGTGTTGTGATGTGTAACGTATGTAGTCATTTGTCTAATTTCGATTTCTTATGGCCAACGAATAACGGCCAATGTTATGAAATAATGCAACGTATACAATTAACTTTGACATAACGTTAGACTATAGACTGTTTACTTGTGATTAAGCTGCAATCTTGTAAAAACGTAATAAGCCAGCAAACTCGGTAGGCTACTTTATTATTATATGCCTACTCTACACTTGGCATAAACTTCTTATTATCCTATTACCATCATCTGTAGTTTAGTAGACATGCAGTAGCCTAATATTTGTATGAAATTGTGAAACATTACCTGGTCATTATCTTCTGAGTCCATCTCTGCATATTCACGCCCAACACTATCCACAGGTACGTACAGAGTGGGGGTGCGAAATTACGACAGTTGCAAGTTTTCCCCAGTGACTCTAGGGGTCGCTGTTTGACAAAAACGTCAAACTGCATGGAATGCCTTTAAGGCGGCACAGACATTACACCCCAAGTACGCTGATAAGCCGCTTGAGTTTTTTCATCGAAAACGTGCCGAATATTGCCGACAATCGTCCCGCTTTTTAAATGCAACTTCAGTAAACCAGCGAGCACTGTTGGCATCATATAAGGTGGCGTACCAAATTGCTCAATGCAAAAAACCCACTCCATAGCAGAGGAGCATACCGTTTGGAAACATGTTGTTCAACCCGCGGAAACCGACGCAAAACGTTTTGCACTGGTGTACGTGCCTCTGGTACCTGCCTGCCTTGCCAACCACACGGAGCGTTGTTTTTACCGAACGGGATAAACGATTTCTAATCTCATTTAAATGATTCCTGAATAAATTCATGTTAAATATAACAAGTAATACAATAAAAGAAATAAAACACAAGAAACAAACGGACATCAGTGGTTATATAAATTATTGCTAGGGACAATCTTCCCCCGTGTCCTACCCAAATCGACGCTTCTGAACATAGGTATTTCTTTAATGTCACAAGACTGTTCTCTAATCACTTTGAACAATGGATTTTGTTGTAAACGTCCAGTTTATGTTTCCTGGACTGGAAACTGCATTTTATTAACCCCGTGAAGTACTTTTCAATCATATTCAGAAATCACAAATCATATTACACATGAGGTAAACATAATATGCTATAATTGTAATCAATAGCATACTGCCCTAACTTTAGGTCGTGTAATACAGAGTAATACTTACAATTGACGATGAGCAGAAAACAGCACGGCTTGCCTTCCCAGGAAAGTAACTTAACGGCTGTTTAAAAAGTTGGTCAACGTCGATCACTAATACCGAAGGATAATACAGTGAAAGGGACTATGGATCAACACAATTGTTGGTGGTTAGAGGTGGGTCGCTCGACACTGACTGTCCCGACACACGTACCTAGCTTTTAAAACACTACTGATTTGAAACTGAACTTTGCTCTGCTGTCACGTGTGACCTATGTGCAAACCATAGACCGTAAAAAAAATATGGACGTAGTGTCCGTGACGTCACCCATTGGTTTGTGAAGATCGCTTTTGAGAAGGGTGTGGCTACTCGATCCGTACAACAACCAGATCGGTCCGCGCATGTGCGAAATGACTTTGGTGGTATTTTTGTCCTACGCAATCACATGTGCAACATAAAATAAAACGTATGAGAAAATGTTGTTATATTAAACTAATTAGTTAACATATGTTAGACATCCTTTGGGAAATACAGATGTGTGTGATTGTTTACATTTAATATTTCATTTTCTAAAGATATGTTCTGAAACTGTTCTTCTTATTGCAGCATATTTTTACAAGCGACTGTATTTAACAAAAATAGATTACAACACCACAGGACAAAACTGATTTATTCAACTGATTTTCATTAATGAATTTCCCTCCCTCCCTCAATCACTCCCTCCCTCCCAAAAAGCATTACTTAGAAACTTTCATTTTATTTTACGTACCTCTTGCTTTCCCCTGCCCTGTAAAAAATAAAAAAACTAGAAAAAAACTTGGTAACACTTTACTTGAAGGGGTGTGCATAAGGCCGACATGACACATTCATAGTCGTGGCATGGCATGTGTCGTGAACATGAAGAAGATTTTGTGCACATTTATGGCGGCTGCCATTAAGTGTCATTTGCTCAATTGTGTAATTTTTAATGCGGGGATGACATTGTTTGAGATGTATTTGTTGTGACAACTTGACACATAAACCAATACAACACAACTTGTTATAAATTATAAACAATAATTATCAAACTTAAGAAACTACCTAGCTTTGTGGATTAACATTACATTAAACCATGATTTAAATGTCATTAAGTGTTAATACTATGTCAAATATTATTAATACTCGGTCAAATAAACATTATGAACTGAAGAATATTCATGATGCTGTTATAAAAACTATTTAACAGAGTATTAACACTTAATGACATTTTAATGACAAATTATATTTGTATCACTGGTAAAAAGTGGTCAGTTATGTTGTCATGGCAAGTTATGATGTATGGGTTAAAGCAACACAATGTAGTTTCCATGTAAAAATGACTTACAGCTCCCCCATGTGGTTGAAAAGTGCAACAGTGCCTGGTATCAGACCTCTTCTGCAGGCAGGGGGAGGGGCGGGGCTGTGTTTCCTACCCTCCACCGCCACTTTCAGAGTGTGCTTGTAGCAGCTAGGAGGCTGCTCAGGTTGCACCAACATTACAATTTGTCCAGTTAAAAGTTGTTCTATCACTGAAATAATTTTAGAGACATTATTTAAAGGTAAAAACATCATAAAAACTTTTTCATGTGTCGTCAAAATGACCCACAACCTAATCAGTTTATATGTTAAGAAATCCATGCATTTGTCACAAGGTGACTTAGGGCGGAACCAAAAATGGAGAGGAGAGGTTCCGCCCGGACATTTTTTTTTAATGCACCAGTTTACTTCCTGGTTTCCAGGGCAACGTTATCAGGGCTTTACGAGCCACAGGTGTGAATCATCAAGAAAGCAAACTGTGATTGGAGGCTGGGGGTTGATGAGACACATAAATAGCCCTACGGGAACACAAGTAAAGCAGAGCGATGTACACGAGAGGCGATTGACACGGGGGAAGCTCCTTTGCCAAAGGCAAACAAAGACACGCACCTTTTGAAAAGCCCGAAGGCTCTGTTGATCCGGGGATCGCTGAAGCGAGCGGAAAGAGGACAGAGCCACAGGAGGCGAAAGGAAGGCAAGCCGTGGATCTTTAAAAAGGAGCACCCCGAAATCGCTGATGTTATCCGCTGTGTGTTGATGTGTATCGTAGCGCCGAGTTGGGCTCGCCGGATACGCTATTTGGATCGCTGTATTGCTCTCTCTCTCTCTCGTTTGGATCGTAGATCTATACTAACAAGGATATCGACGACCTTATAGGTGGAATACTAGACGGATACTGACGTTGGATGAGAGAAACGAAGGAAGCGGAAAACTTACTGTTGTGAGTATACACCTGTGGAAAAGTGGTGTTGGTGGCTGGAAAACGCCCTGTCTATGCGTTTGGAGTTATTACAGCGTGAAGTCAACCTAGGACAAAGGAAGACAGAAATTGTGAGTAATCAAATCCCTTGAAGTAGGTGTTGTGTATGTACTTGACCTATACATTGTTTTGAGTGTTTTCAAGAGAGAGTAAGTGGCCCTACCCCTGTACCAGCGTGTTGGGTGAGCCGAAGGGTTCTTGTGTGGAAGCAGCTACAGTGACGACAACAAACAAATACTAGGCCGTCTACCATCTCCCTATTCTCGCCCAGAGCGAAGTGGAAGAAGACGGGTGTCTATTGTGTGCACTGAACGTGGTGGGTGTGTCTTGGGTTGTAGAAATTTTCACTTGAAGTGGTGCTGTGTAATGCTGTGTATTGCAGTGAGAGTGCTGTGTCTTGTCTGACGTAACCCCGCATCCAGTCACTCGTCCCGGGACGACGAAGAGGAAAAACGGCGCTAGAGAACACCTGTACGATTATGCTGTAGTGTGTTTCAGTCTAACAGTAAGACAGAGTGGCGGTGAAGAACTGTGCGATTGGCGGTGTGCGTGAGTATCACATCTACTATTGTTACCTTACCTGTGTTTTTTTTTCATCACCACAGAGTAGAGGCGAAAGAGATCCGCCGGCCCGAGGTCTCGACGAAAGGGCGCCCCGGTCCAGTTTTCGATCGACCAACGGGTCTCGAGGAAAGGGCAGCGCTCGACCCGGTGTGCCGGCGTGACGTTCTCGCCCCTCTGTCAACCAACGAGTTCGCCGAGAGGGTCTTGGTCCCCGGCGTCCCATTGCAAACCACTGTCCAATCGACACATTGCAGAGCCAGCGTGAACACTGAGATATTGAGCTGTGAAGAGAGCCATACCTACCCAGAAGCTGTAACCAGCGTAGAGGTGAGAGAAAACCTTGGAACCGATTCACTGTGTCCCTGTGTCCCAGCAGTAATCTGTGGAGAGAAAGAGAGCCAGCGTGAACGTCGAGATACTGAGCTGTGAAGAGAGCCATACCTACTCAGAAGCTGTAAGCAGCGGAGAGGGGAGAGAAAACCTTGGAACCGATTCCCTGTGTCCCAGCAGTAATCTGTGGAGAGAAGGAGAGCCAGCGAGAACGTTGAGATACTGAGCTGTGAAGAGAGCCATACCTACTTAGAAGCTGTAAACAGCGCAGAGGTGAGAGGAAAACCTTGGAACCGATTCACTGTGTCCCTGTGTCCCAGCAGTAATCTGTGGAGAGAAAGAGAGCCAGCGTGAACGTTGAGATACTGAGCTGTGAAGAGAGCCATACCTACCCAGAAGCTGTAACCAGCGCAGAGGTGAGAGAAAACCTTGAAATCGATTCACTGTGTCCCTGTATCCCAGCAGTCGTCTGTGGAGAGAGAGTCAGCGTGAGTGCCGAGATACTGAGCTGTGAAGAGAGCCATACCTACCCGGGAGCTGTAATCAGCGCGGAGGTGAGAGAAACCCTCGAAATCGATTCACTGTGTCCTTGTGTCCTAGCTGGAGTCTGTGGAGAGAGAGAGAATAAGGAAGGAGAGTGAGTCAACGAGCAAGGAGCTGTGGGAAATAGGCGGCGAACCGCCGTGCACTGTATAAAGGTACACTGACAGGAAAAGTCCATACCAACACTCATTGTGATTTTATTCTGCCTCCAGGAAGGAAGAGGAGCGCGCCATGGGCAGAGGGAACCAGAGGCGGGAGCCAGTTCCCCGACGCAAACCCCCCCCCCCTACCCTCTGTCATTCATCTGGCCGTGGCCCCCTGGAGGGCAGATCCTGATTTTAGTTTTAATTTCCCTTTCCCCCAAGTCCCTATACATTTTAACTATTTAAATAAATAAAGAATATTTTTATACTTGTCCTCGTTGTTGTCTGGTCATTGGGTTGGTTTTGGGGACCTCCTCGAGGTGGAAGTTGAGAAGGGGCGTGGCTTAACCACTAGCCGCCAGCCCCTGGCTTGTGACACATTTACAAACATCTCACGAGACAAATTATTCGGCAAACTAATTCCTCTCATTGCTGCTTTTTGATGATTTTGAGAACAATTACTCACGAGTCGCCCTCTGTTATTTCACAGAATTATACAATGGAAAGCACGTCAAGCATAAAAGACTTTTAGGTTTACACAGTTTTTCAATATTTTACTATGTTCTTACCTGATGAATTAATACATGCCTATCTTTTTTCAATACTGTATGTGCACTTAATCTTTGCGCAGCATATCATGAATGTGTTAGCATTTAGCCTAGTCCCATTTATTCCTTAGGATCCAAACAGGGATGAATTTAGAAGCCACCAAACACTTCCATGTTTTCCCTATTTTAAAGACTGTTACATAGTTACACAAGTGAGTATGGTGGCACAAAATAAAATGTGAATTTTAAGTGAATAAAAAATGAGAACTATATTGTATGGCGGAAGAGCACTTAGTTTGCAGCACTTCAACCTCTGGCGCAGTAACATCATTACTCCTGTGAAGATGTTACTGCGCACTGAGGTCGAAATGCTGCAAACTATGTGCTCTTTCTCCATGCATTGAAAAAAGATAGTTATGTATTAATTTGTCTAAGTTGAGCTAAGAACATAGTAAAATATAAAAAAAATTGTGGTTTTCCTTTAAGTCAAAAGTGTAGGCCAATTTGTCAGCGTTCCACATTCTGTCTCAGTCGTGCAATGTGCAAGTGCAACTGTAGCGTGCAACTGCCTGCCAACGTGCAAGTGTGGATTTGAATTTCCTTTTGCGACAGTTATAACACAAATCACATCACACCCAATAATTCAATCGCCTTTGCTTTATTTCCCACTCCAACATTTCAATTATTGCCCACTAAAAGCTGCACAGATATATTTGCTTACCTGAACTCTGGTGTCTGGTCTGAACTAGTTTATGCATGAAAACAGCACCCTGACTGGTTGACTGGCTCAAAGTATTTTGAGTATTTTAAAAATACAAAAATCCTAATCTTAAATGTATATAAATACAAATTACATTTCATTTTTTTCAAAGGCTTTAAAATAAAAAATACTATTTTGTATTTCAAATACGTATTTTAAATACATGTATTTGAAATACTGCCCATCCCTGCCTCGAGAGGCCAGTCGATGAATTGCAGTTTAAGTCACTTCCGTGTTGGCTTCATTAGAGAGATCGGGAAGGTTGCCCCTCGGTGCAAACAGATGTTGGGCTATTCACCTATTCCGCCACGCCCCTTTTTCGCATTTTGTCAACCGACTAGTTTAGAAGAAGATTATTTGTAGTTCGCTTTAACTTTAGCGAAATGACAAATAACTTAAGAAATGGCACACCACCAATCACTGCACTGTCTTGTAGAAATTTGTCATAAGTCAACAAAATTAACAATTATTTGTCATAAATCAACAAAGTTAACAAGTCAATAAAATTACCAAGCTATATACAGTAGTATATAGTTTAATTAGGAAATATATTTTTAACAAACAAGCCTTACTAAAAACATTATTTGTGTGAATTTTAATGCAAAACAAAGGGCACTGATGTATTTTAAGATATGTCAGTGTAAAGTATTTTCAGTTCGTTAACACTTACACTTGTTTTAGTCTTGGACCAGGGGCTGTTTCACATGTATCGTTAAGCTAATGTTCAGTAAAGTTCACAAATGTTACAACAGTCTCCACAGATTCAAGTCTCACACGATAAGCAGTACTTTAATATCTTCTATTTTAAAACCACTAAACACACTGGAATGTGACGATGCCTTTTGTACTAAAAGCTTAACTCTACTGTTCTTATTGCTAAAACTATACAATCATACTCAAGACTTCAGACACTTTAGGATACATGTGAATATATAGTAGAGCTCATTCACTAATACATAAGTCATGTATGAAAAACTCATACTCTTGTAAAAGTACAGTTTCTTCCCAAAAAATGTATTGTGAGTATAGTAAAATCTATTTCAAGTATAATGGCACTTCAAGAAATTATGGGTTAGAAATGTGAAGGTTTTATAAGTGTATTATACTTACAAGTAACTTGACACCAAGAACCCAACACAGATCTTGATCTCATAAAATAAAATCATCATTTAAAAATGTGTAAATTAACACAAAATCTTAAATGTGAAGGATGACCAGCGGTATGTATATAGAAAGTATTTTTTCCAAAGAAATCCAATGTAAAAATCCTCCCCCCCCCAATAATTCACTGTTAACACTATAATACATTCACATCAGCATTAAGCAGTTCGTACAACTGAGACTGATGCTCGACAGAGCTTGTGTAAGCACAACATATGTCACAAAACAATGTAAATTACGTCTGCCTACTTGTAGATGTCCAAAGCAACACAACAACTGGAACAAAAACAAAAAAAAAAGTCTTATAAATATATTGGGTGGGGTCACTATTGGTTCCACACAATCACCCAATGCTATGTCTTTGCTTCTCTTGACCAACCATAACATGTCCAAACAATCAACCAATTCAATCAAAAAACCCTGTCGAACTCCGATTGGCTGGTGGTGGCAGGATTCCGATTCTGATTGGCTGGCTGCTGAGGCATGTGACCTCTTCTGCGAGGTGGTGCCAGGTATTCAAACATAGATGTGTTGTGTGTAGAAAGCATGTTTTTGAGGTCTGAAGGCATGGGGTCAGACCAGAAGAAGTCGTGGTTGAGAGCGTCATCACTGTCTGTTCTCTGAGCCGGATCCAGAACCAGAAGTTTGTCTATGAGGTCCAGAGCGTACGGATCCTTCACATACGCCTTCAGTCTGTCCTTCACTTTACGCTTCTGACCCTTTGGTAGCTCCATCTTCTGGTAGAGCTCATACTTCTTATCCACATCAGGCCAAACCTGAGGCACAATAAGAGATGGGATTAGTGCTCGAGACCAACATACAGCACAGTAATCTTTTTTACTTTGCGTGTTACTTACTTCTGGAGTAATGGATCCACACAGCTGACTAATGAGAGTGAGCTGATGTTGCTCGGTGTTGCCCTGCATGATGGGGCTTCTGGTCCACATCTCTGCCATGATACATCCACCACCCCACAGATCTATAGGAGGCCCGTAATCTCTCTCACCTAAAAACACAAATTTGTCAGATTTGCAAAATGACCACAAGCAAACTATTAATGTGTGACTTTTTTTTTTTTCATTTACCCAGCAGCAGTTTAGGTGGTCAATATCACAGTGTGACGACTTGGTTTGTGTAGTGTTCCCCTGACTGTTCTTAGCCAAACTGAATGCTCTGGCCAGTCTAAGATTAGTCAGTTTCAAAACTCCAAACGTATAAAAAGCCAAAAATAAATTTCATGCATTATGCCAAAAATCATTAGTAGTCAATATCATGTAAATATCTTGTTCCATTAAGAGATTTTGTTAATTTCCTGCCGTATAAATATTCAGATTTTATTTTTGTGAGTGGTTGGAGCAACATTGCCAAAAAAATTGGCCAGAAAGTCACTTGCACTCCAAAGGTTCCTGTTGCACACTTTGGGGAAGTTTGGTTCCCATATTCAAGCTTCGAATTTTTAGTTTCAGTTCAGTCTACAACCTCATTACAACTGTAAGCCAGTTGAAACTGCTAAAACAAAACATTTGTTTGTAAAATGTGTTGCTAGGACTTTATTTGGACTTTGATCTTCATTTGACAACTTGGTTTCTAAATTGTATGATGATTTGTCTTGAATGTTATTATGAGGTAAATATATAATCTGCTTATTTATGCTTTAAAACATTCAAATATTGCATTCAGAACGACATGGGAGAATTTATTAAGAGGTCTATAAAATTAAAACATTTTAAATGAATACATTTTGAATAGATTCTTCTGACAGCTCACGCTGGTGTTCCTACATTAAAATGAAGCAGTGACGCCATCTCGTGGCCAAGATTGTTATATGCACGCGCTGTCTAACAGGGGAATAAAAACTTGTGTCAAAAAGTGATTTGTTTAGCGTTATTTCACATATTTAGATCACAAATGTTTTTATTATATATTAAGTGAATGAAATTAATCCACTTAACACCATTCCTAAACTCTAAATCAACGTTAAACTAATATATAAACCTCACACAGCTTCTTGAAATATCACAATAAGATGCTTTCAAACAGTATCTATCCCGGGCTCTTATTAACCGATTATCTTTATTATTCAGTCCATGTCATCAATTTCCAAAACATTTTCAAAATCTTTTCAAATTAAGGATATTAATATTATTGGCATTGGTCACCGTACCTTTGTCAAGAAAAGTAATTTCAAACATTTAGGCAAGTGCCTTAAGATTAAAAAGATGTTTAAGATCATAAGGAACAAGTGAAGTAACCCTAAATTCTTGAACGTTACAGCACTGGCACAAAAATGTATAATAGAAAATCTCCTGTGAGTCCGTAGTTACCGGTTGGGATACCAGTTTAAACTATTTACTACATTGTATTATACCCATGATTACTGGGAGCCAGTCAGTGATTTTTAAACAGATCTTATGGTTCGCAGAAAGTTTTTCAATAGAAAGGGAAGAAAATCTATGCAAATTCAGTGATACTCAGGTGCATGTAAACCTCTGAAAATGATAACTGATGTAAATTGTTATTATTTTGTCTTATGGGAAACATGTATGTATTCTTTATAGCTGAATGATATCACTAAATGAAAAAATAAGACATTTAAATAAGATTAAAAAATTACACTGTCCGCTTAGTCTAAACGTTTACATACAACTGCATTTTAAATTTACGGTGTTGACGTCTTGAGCATCACTGAATGTTTGTTTCTATTGAAATAATTGTGTAAGTTGAGTCTGTTGATTGTCCTCAATGTTTAATAATGAATCTTACAATCATACAGTTATTGCTGGACAGGATTCAAATATACAGAAGATGCTGAAAAGCAAAGATTTCAGTGTAGGAAGATCAATGAACAGTTTAATGATTAAGGACAAATAAGAAACCCTTAAACAACTATCAAATAACATAAAATCTGTCATTGATTGTCCAGGTAACATTGTGGACCAGCAATTGGGGTAGTATTCTTTTTCCTATGGAAGTCAATGGGGCTTCTGATTGCTTTGGTTACAAACATTCCTCAATATCTTCCTGTGTGTTCATATTTCCACTTATTCTCGTACTAACACAACTACATTCTTTAAATATTCTAATGATTTCTTTAGTATTTAAGTAATTCCAACAAATTTCTACATATGTGGACTGATGTACCCCTAGAAAAAGCAGCATTTAGTTTGAATTGTCAACAATTGTTTGTGAAACATTTGAGCAGCTTTTTGTTATTTGGGAATAATAACAGAACAGATTTATAGAAAATCACCTAAAAGCCTGTAGATGTCACCTTAAAGGTAGTTTAACATTACAATAGATCATTAGCATACTTACTGTGAGTCTCTTAACTGTGGTTTGCAGAAGTCTTTTATTTAGAAGAAAAGGAAGAATGTCGCATACACCTTATATAAGAACTGCATGATGCTTCAATAAGCCATTAGTGGTTAGGTTGGATATAGACCTAAGGACCAAAATAACTTTTTTGTTCTAAAAAATCTGTTTTGCAGTTTTCATTATTAAAGCTGGCCTGGAAAGACAGCCATGTGTACCATGTACGATTTTAATGTGTATGTGACTTTTTTGGGGGGGTTTTAAAAGTGGTGGTTGACTTTTAACTGGTTAATGGTTTAAAGCACAATACAGCAGATTTAATACTGCATAAACAATTTGGTATAATTGATTGAAGAGCTTTACATGACTGTAAGGAATGTTTGGATCTGGATTATTTCAGTTGCAAATGTTGTTTGACCAGTTATTTTTATATATCATACACATGGCTGTCTTTATGGCCAGCTTTAGAAATTGCTATTGTTACATTACACTTCTACATTCCTCAACTAGCTTGTACTTTGTACTCAAATGTATTTCTGTGAGGCAAATCCTAAGTTGCAAAGGTTTAGTCAAGTTGAGTCAAGTCAAATTTTGGTTTTAAGCTTCCAAATCACACAAAAACATTGTCAAAAAGTCCATGTGAAAACAGTTGTTTGATAATATTTTTAAATGTTAAAAACAGTTTAGATGGCATAACAGAATATAAAGATTTTTGGTATGCACATTAGAACAGAAGAGGAGAATTCTGGATCTGTCACCAGGTAGTCAATAACTTTATATCAAAGAAAATACAAATACAAAATGCAGAAAATGGTTGCTTAACCAAAGCATTTACGTACATTTAGACATTTAGCAGACGCTTTTCTCAAAGCAACTTACAAAGATAAATTAACACTTAAGCGATTTGTCATTTGGAGTCAATAATGCAAGAAGTACTTTTCCTTTTATAGAAACTATTTTACATCAGTGGTGAAAAAGAAAAAGTACAGTCAATATAGATGAAAAATATTATCATGTAAACACTAGATTAAAATGAGTTAAAAACTTTTGTATATAACTTTGATAAACTGTAAAGTGCTTAAAATAAAGCAAAGTAAGCCAAACAGAAAAAGTGCTGGTCCGGTCAGGAGAGACTGGTCACATTACTGGAGTTTATAGACCTGCAATTTTCTGAAAGAGAAATGTATTATAAAATAATCACAATAAAAATTAGCCAATGAGAAGCTTAAATAATTTTTGAAAAATGGTTATATGAACTGTCAAAAACAAACTCACCTCATCCTGGATCTGCACTGATACATCAGAATGAGACTCAGCAGGTAAGTGTGGATCACAAAAGACTGCAGATGAAAAATCATGATTTTTATGTGAAGTAGATGTACTACAAAAGGTTAAAATTATATGTATTTTAATAAGATGTAAATGGTGATATTAAAATTATAACATTACACATTTATGAGGGAATTTAAAGGTAAAGGTGATCAAATACTCACAGTTTGTTTTTAATCGCTTCATGCTGTCCCTCCGAACAGGCATCAGTGTGTTTGTGTCTCGTAACCCATGGGTTTGTGACATCTGTCCTTTTTTCATGGTGTTTTTGCTTTTTTGAGAACCAGTCTTCTTTTTGCTGGGCTTTATTTGTATCCCATCGACAATTTCCATTTTGTACCTTTCTGCCTAGTTTAAAAAATGTACATAAAATATAAGATTTACATTGCACCTGTTCACGTTTTAAGCAGTCCTTGAAAATGTGTGTCAAATCCAAGAGAAAAGCAACAGTAACTCAAATATCAACTCATTACACCCATATGCAGAAGAACATCATCACAACATGCTAAAGGTTAAAGCAGATGGTTATAGCAGCAGAAAAACACACCCTTAGTATAATAGAGTATCTTTTAAACATCACAGCCCATTGCCCTGAGTATTGTTGCTGGTAAGAGCTGACCATGATCTCTTTATGGCCAGAGAGAAAGAGATAGAGCACAACAGTTTTCTATCTCTGTTTTCCAGCCATGAATTTTTTTTAGCTCCTAACACGCTACATAATTGTCAGCAAGTGCAACCATATGTATATATCTGCACCTTTTATAGATAACATATGTACTACAGCGCCATCTACTGACAAATACACAACACAACAATCCCTAGACCAAAAGTTTGAGGACTTGAGTCCGCTATCGTCATGTAAACAGATTTGAAACAACATAGGTTTTTCTGTAATGTGTCTATGCTTCACAACCCTTCTCAAATCACTTTAACACTACAGCTAGATCCTCCTCCACTGAGTTGTAAAAGAAATCCCAGATAAACATTTTTAAAACGATATAAATCGCTATAGATTTAATCAATAGCATCAGATGGCATTAACTTGTGCAGATCTTTTGCAACATTCAAATCTCTGTATCATATGATATAATACATAGTAATAGGCTACTTACAAATGACGATGACCAGCAAACAGCACTGCTTGTCTTTAGCCCAAGCTTCTTTGTAAGTTAGTAAAATAGGCTGACCCTTATGCATGTGGTCAGATAGAAACACGTTCTGCTTGTATTTGAACAACTTCTCCACACCCTGGCTGAAACTGACTGAGAGGAACTAGGCACCCCGATGACGTCGATCGAGGCGGGGCTGCAACTGAAGGTCTGTACACTCCGGGACGTTTTTCTATGGAAGGCCAACAGGGCAAAAACGTGTTAAAAATACGTGTTAACACGCACTACGTGTTAACGCGTAAATCACGTGTTAACACGCACTACGTGTTAATGCATAATTACGCGTTAACGCGTAAATCACGTGTTAACGCGTACCTACACGGTTTTCTTTACCACCACCTACTGGTGTGGAGCTTTGAAAACACAGAAAGAAAGAAGGCTTGGATATCACAGGATGTAATCTAAAATATATTTTGAGCATTTTATAAAAGCATTAGTAGGCTACAACTACATATTTTTAAACGGTTAACTATAATCATTCAACCCTTGAAATTCATGACCACTTTCACACATTTCTCCAAACTATATTTTTAAATACACTTTAACTTTATCATGTTTCTAAAGCCTAACTGGTAACTGACAAATGAAAACAGAACATTATGTTTTCACAGGTCAACCCATATGCATTATATTTGTTTGTTAGTCCCTTTGATAACCACCTTAAGGCTTATGAAGCTGCTATTGGTTTAGATAGCTTTATAGTAAATATAGTAGTTTTGCTTTATCCTTCAAAGTATAATTGATCAATTATATATTTTTTATTATCATTAGGGACACACACAGGAAAAACAATAAATAACACTGGTGAGGATCATATACGTCCTCCAGATGCTGTGTTGTCTGTGCAAAATGTGTCGCGGTTGTAAAAAGAGGAATACTGTGCACTGTAACAAATTTCTGTAGTTTTCACAGCATTATTACTGTAAAATGAGCAAATGCTTACTGTAGAACTTGTATACAGCATGTTGCTGTAGATCTGTAAAGCATCATGGTCTTTTTTCAACGGCGGGTAAATTCTACAGTAAAAATATTTTTCCTGTGAATCACAATACAGCAATTTCTAAAGGATTTTTTTCTCAGGCAAGGAAAGCTACGAGATTCCACACTTTCATCTGAATTTTTACTTCAGAAAGGTAAATTTGCTAATTTAATTCCAAAGTTTACTCTTGTAAAGTCTGTTTGTTCAACTTTAAGAGTGCACTGAGAGAGAATGAGCAGCACACTTCACCGTCTTGTGTGTGCATTTTGTAATTTTATTACCACAAATATATAATTCTGCATGATTTCGATATATTTTCTAGTTTGGCAACATTTTATAACGTCATTAGTTTAGAGAAGGATAATAATTTAATAATAATAGTAATTGGCCGTGTCTCAATGCTTGTTTCAGAATATTAACAATTATAAAGTTGACTGTTATTCTTAGTTAATAGTAAATTGTTTAATATGCTTATGACTTGCGAATCTAATGGTCAGTTAACTTAAATAAACCAGGGTTGATGACGTATGCGAGTGCGACCTCCGCACGCAGGCTGAAACCAGTCTCTCGAGCAGCTGAGGAGATATGAACGCAGCTGAGGAGATATGAGGTAAGACTTATCCAGTCTTTAATTTAATTATAGCGTTAGCATTGTGAACCAAAATTAATTTAAAAGTGTGTATTTTTGTATTTATTGGCGCGATATTCGTTTAAATCTCACGTTTTTTTCTCTTGCTCGCTTACGTTGCTGCCTGAGGAAATGGAGCGGGCCGATTCGAAAGAAAGCATAACACACATTTTTCATAATTTCACGATTTTTTTACCGTTTCTTGGTCACAAAGTGTAGTTTTAGGACTAGTTCAGTCGAGAATGTATATGTATTATATTTAAATCTGCAGTCGATTGGTAAAGAGAGCGCCTGTTTGAACGTTTGCTTAGTGAGATTCGGTACGAATGAGAACCAAAGCATGAGCGGACATCAGTGTTCACTCGCCCCGCTGACCACCGCCCTCTCTGGGCTACATTTCTGACAGATATTCCCTGGCTCTCATGTTGGCCTTGTTTGTTTTTGATGGTCAAAATGAGATCAAATCAGCAGTATTTGGTGTCATAATGAAACTATTAATCGTTTTCTTATTCATATTTAGTGTCTTTTGTGTTTGTTATTGTTTTGGCGCGAGGTGAAAGTTAATAAAACTATAATTTTACAATGTTACTATGCTTTCCCATTTATTCTTAACGCGATACGAGCACTCGATTATTATTACACCTTGTTCTTGTCAGTACTATATAAAACGGTTATTTATCAGTGTCAGAGAGATGTTTTTGCATGCTGCTTTTAAATATATCAGTGGCGATTAGGGATGGGCATAATTAATCGACGATCGATAATTGATTGTTAAGAATTTCGTCGATAACGTTAATTTGTTATCAATTAATCGAATGCATTTTTCACAAATACTCAGTATGCAGTGCGTTTGCGTATGTGTGCGGCGAATCCGTCAAGCACCCGTTGCAGTGCGCTGCTGACCGCATATAAAACGTTCATGTGATTGACACTTTCTGTAAACACTTTTCCGCATAAACAATAGAACAAAGCATCATTTTTTTTCACAAAACAATATATTTTAGATATTATTTGACAGACTATTAAGTGTGGATTAAGCATGTTTAAAATCTCTAGCCTGGTGGTCAGGATCTGAATGGATCAAATCAGCAGTTTTGCAATGCTTTATTTATCTCCACATATATCATAAATAAAAATAAGCAGAGTAACTTTGCAAGTCTACCCTTCCACATTATATATTTCCTACTATGTATTTATATTATTACCAAATAATAAACGAGAGTATTCAACGACAAAAAACGTCTCATATAGAAATAAATCCTCACAATATTATTATTTCTCAAAACTTTATGACAAAAATAAGCAACTGCATTCCTACAGTTATTCAAAGATGCAGACATTATTCCGCATATAATTTGAATATTATATAAAAGTATTCATTTCGTTTCATATGGCAAATAAATATCCTCACATTAACATAACAGCATAATGAAATGAATAAACAGACAATGAAACAGGATTGAAATATAAATTGTATTATTATTACCGGAAAAAAGCAATATTGCTAAAATAATCTCTGAGGTAAATGCGTCAAAAACGCTGTTACCCGCACAATAAGTCTAAATGAGCAATAACAGTGAAAAAAGCATTATTAGGCCATGTCTCAAAACTTTATATGACAAAATATATTTAAAAGAAATGTATACTTACAGTTATTCAAAGATGCACACATTATTCCATATTACTCCCGTTTAGGAGCACGTTTGTCTCTGGCCTCGCTCTGTTATGTAATAGATTGACAGGTGCGCATCTCCGTCTTTCAAACATATATAATTTTGTAATTACTACCTTAGGAAAATTAGCCATGATTTTATCACTGTGAAAATGTTTCCTTTTTTGCAGATAAAAAACGATTTGTATTTCCGCAATTTTACTACAAATAACATGGTTATGGTATATTGTGGAGTTGGAGAGCATAGTAAATTTGTGTCTACTGTTGTTTTACAACAAATAAAAACTAAAAGACTATGTTACACTCTAAAAAAAATCTGTAAAAAAACGGACAATGTACTGTGTAAATATGAAGGAATTTTCCGTATTTATGTTTTACGGGCATTTATCTGTTTTTTTTAATAACATGTTGCATTATGGGTGCAACAACTCCTGCTGCAATCTTTCACTTTTGCCTCTCTATCACCATCTCTGTTTGAAACCTAAAATTACAACTTGCTTGCAGAGTTATTTTCTAACATGGATGATGTTTAAAGGGGACATATTATGAGATTTTTTTAAAGATGTAAACTAAGTCTAAAATAGGTCTGAGCAAAAGTGTGCCGTTTTGGGTGTGTCATTTAAAATGCAAATGAGCGGATGAAGTGCAACCACTGATCACAATGATGGTGGTTTGTTGCAATTGAAACTCAATTGTGCTGTGAAATATTTTATCTCTCTCTTTCTCTCCATACTAAATGGTTGTGCTGTGGTTGGATAGTGCAGATAAAGTGGGCAGTATTACCTTATTCTGACATCACAATAAGGGCCAAATTACAATGACCTATTTTTCACATGCTTGCAGAAAATGGTTTACCAAAACTAAGTTATTGGGTTGATCTTTTTAACATTTTCTAGGTTGATAGAAGCACTGGGGACACAATTATAGCACTTAAACATGGAAAAAGTCAGATTTTCATAATATGTCCCCTTTAACTTCTAACCAAATGCTGTCAGAACAAGATACAAGTGTTAAACTATTCCAACATCGACAAATGTGATTTAGTAGACAAATCTTCTTTCTGACGTGACGTGTAGGTCAAATGGATATTTACCACAACACTTATCACATTAAATCTACAGTTTGTGTTTGTTTTAGATTAATTTGAAGTCACCACTATGGTGATTAGTGTTCCCTTTAGTGGCTTTTGTCCCTTGACCTTCCAGAACTGACTCTTCTCTATTAGCATTGCAACAGTGTTTTTGCTTGTAGCAATTACAACTTGTTTGTTGCTTGAGGAAGGAGAATTGTCTGTGAAGTCATATAAGCTTGGTTGTTTTTATGTTTTGCTGCCTAACATTTCAATATAAAATGATAAAATAAGAATAAAGAACAGAAATGTATAAGATTGACACTCTATGCTGATCTAAAACACAATGTATTGAAAAAGATTGCTGCAAATGTGTCAGCTGTGGTTTTTGCTTCAGAGACATCAATACTTTGGATACAAATCTCAACAATGGTGAGAGTAAATGTTAAGAAAGAGTTTTCTGCAATCCTGGTACCCAGCATGCATTTCGGCATGAAGCTTTGTTGTTGATTGTCACCATTGTTGCGTTTCATAGGCAGATTGAAGTGTCCCTAAAGGTTACGGTAAATGTTCTGTAAATTTACGGACAGTGTTCTATAAATCTACAGAATGTTCAGTTTTTGAATATACAGAAATTCTGTAAACATAACGGAAAAGGTGCCGGTAATTTTCTGCCAGGACATTATCCGTTTTTTTACGGATAATTTTTTTAGAGTGTAGTATAATTAAACAATGATGAATGGGGCTAACAAAACGCACGCTGTTTCACACATACTCTGTATGCGGAATAAGCCAAGTTAGCGCTGAGGTACCTGTGTCTCCTCAGAGCGGCTGTTTTCGGCGGCGGCTGGACTGACGGTCACCATTGGTTGCGGTCGCGTCTGACCCCAAAACATGTTTTTATTTCTCAAAAAAAAAAAAATCAGTAGACTGGTGCAGAAGTTTTATGCGAGTTACTAAAGTTAGTTATTTTTCACGAGGCTTTAATGCCTAATTTGTTATAGCCTAATGTTAGGAAGGCTAATATCTTGCACTTTCTTCTGGCTTGAATAATTTTGAGTTACATTTTGACAAAAGCTTTCAGATCTAAGTATTATGTTTTTTGTTTAATTTAATGTTAAACATGAATCTGTTTTTTGTTTTTTTTTATTTTGGAACTAATGAGGTCTCTGTTTAAGAACGCTGGCTGGCAGCTGCAGGTTCCGCTGCTTTAGAGCACCGCACATGCACGCACATATATGTTTGAAACATAGTTTAACTGTCTGCCACAAGTTGATCTTGTAATAAAGGTCTCATCGAGGAAAAACACGCTGTATATTTGTATTCATTGCATTTTTAAGTATAAAAGTTAAATAACAAATTTTATTATAAAAATATTAATGATTAATCGATAGTCGATCGTTAATTCTCCCGACGATCGACAAAGAAAACTTAATCGAATGCCCATCCCTAGTGGCGATATCTCATAACATGTTTTAATAGTCACGTCACGGTAAAATAAATGATCAATGTCCACATTTAAAAGCTGCGGTGCTTACCTGCAGTTCCACGGTGTTTTCGCGTTCTGATAAGAGATATTGCTTCAGAAAAAAATAGTTTACATTCCTCTTTCCAAGTGTTAATCATCCACACGATGTGACAAGACATTACTCCCATTAAAGGTGCAGTGTGTAATTTTTAGAAGGATCTCTTGACAGAAATGCAAAATGATATACAAAACTATATTATCAGGGGTGTATAAAGACCTTTCATAATGAACCGTTATGTGTTTATTAACTTAGAACAAGACGTTTTTATCTTCACACACTGAGGGTCCCGTTACATGGAAGTCGCTGATCTTTGACGGAATAGTCGCTTCCGATTGGGATTCACAGACTGATTTACGAGCTATAGGCTTGTCGCGATAGTCTGTGAAACGGTGATTACTGGTGCTTCAGCCTCTCACCGGTTAGATAACTTGCCCACCGTGACACCGTCTTTCAACATCGTTTTGATATTTTTCTTGTAATAAAATCATTTAGTTTCGTTAGAGAGGCGTATGCAAGCGCTGCATTTAAACAGTTGCGTGATTCAAAAGTGAAAGTAAAATGCGCACGTCTGCATGAGCATTTATAAGCCCCTCCCACATGGTGATATCGGTATCATCGGATTTGTCACGTGCTGATTAACCGGTGGGAAAATTCTGTCACCGCAGCAACCCTAACGAGCTAGTGAACTAATGAGACAGCGCATCTGTGTTTGTCCGTGTTTGCGTGCAGTTTTTCCATTCAGAGATGAGGCTGTTTAAAGGACCTCCATTCACTAGGTGGCGGAATGATACGAAAGGTGAAGCGGTTACTGTGCCGTTATCAGTAGAATATCGCATAGCTCTTAGCCAATCAGATTCGAGAACCAGAAAGAACTGTTGTATAAATTAATATATCAAACATGTTAAAGTGCACAGAAACCATGCAACAGGAAGAAGCTGTTTTTCTCTTGGTTGATGCAAGTTATTTTTGTACAGTATTGACACACTTTTACTCTTATGAATATTGTACTTGTGATTTCTAAAAGTTATTTTTTTGTTTGTTTATTTTGTGTTACAGGAAACTTCCACCTACAGAAAGGAGATGCTGAGGCCCAGATTTCCCTGCTAAGCACTCCAAGGCTCATCATGCTCGGTATGATCCCAGCACTCAACATAATAGATGCCAATTTTAGGGGTTACTTCATCTATAAAGCGTATTTGTATCAAGTCACTGTGTGAACAAAGTTTTATGTCATCTTGCACGTATATTCCAAAATTCTCTAGTGGTTATTGATCTAATAGGGAAAAAAGAGGTAGTTATGTAGGGCTAGTGTTTTCATTTAATTTTGCTTATGTAAAATAGTTAACCATATCAGATTGAACACTGTGCAATGTCAACTTTTATTTAATATTTTTTTAGGAGAGTCCAATCTGAGGGCAAAAAATGGATGCTTTCCATCGAGTGCTGAGTTCTCCTCCAATTGAGTGACGGTTGTGATTTCACTTCTGCTCTAGCCTTTTTGCGTCATACTATGTATGAGGCAGCCACTACATTGGGATTTATCCAGAGGTAAGCACTTATTTGTTTTTTTATATAGTTTTGACTAAGAATGGGAACAAATATTTGAGTACTCATTCTTTAACCAACTACCCGATTAGTAAAATACTTCTTAAAGTGTTTTTTTTTTTTTAAATGAACTGTTGTGCTATTGTTAAATATCAAACGTTTAATTTAACTCGCCATGCAAAAGGTAGAAAAGCAGCACAGCTAGTCTAATACAGTGGCAGCCGGTGACTTCTTTTTTCGAGGGCGTTTGTCACAACATATGTAGCCCATCATGTGTGTGGTTCGTCATTTCAAAATATGTGTTTGGCGCGTCGAGTGAAACAATACTTTTCCATTCACAAATTAACAAATATTTACCATAAATTTCACTGTTGTATCACTAACTGTAAACTGTAAACTCCACAAACCACCAACAGAGCATATAAAAAAAATTAAAATTGTTTATTTAAAAGTAAATCACTGCGAAGTAAACTTTTATGTATATGTCATCAACCCATCTGTCTTGCTTTTACATTAATAGTCAATTTCTTTCATTACAGGGTAGAGTCCAGCCCAGGAAGTCAACTAGTTCATGTCCAGATTTAAAAGAATAATATTTCTGAAAAAAAGGTCTTGGAGAAAAACAATATTCAGGTTTGAAATCCTGCTGTAAATGTAAATAATTTAACCTTTATGCATTTGTAATTTACCAGAAACTTTTTAATAAATATTGATTGTTTTGTGTGTTCAGAAAAAAAGTGTTTTTGTATGTTCAGAAAAGTGTTGAAATTAAATGAAACATTCACAGAAAAATGTTAACATATTTAAAAAAATGTATATGTTCAGAAAAGTTTTGAGATGTTCACAGAAAAAATGTAACACAAAAAATGTATGCTATGCTATTTTTAATTTATGAATTTTTGTAATGTAAAGTGATAAAATAAATGGCATTTTTGTGACAAACAGTGTCTTCATTTTACAGTACACAAAATAAATGCAGTAATCCCTATTACAGTAGTAGTTATGAAATACAGTACTGTGATTATTACTTTAAAAGAGTTTACAGTAATTTTAATTTTACTGCAATTACATTTACAGTAAGAATACTGTGAAATGAAATACAGCAACTTACTAGCTAATTGCTGCCAGCAAGTTACTGTATTTTTCACAGGTTTCTTTTTACAGTGTGTGAATGAGTCCTTTTTCTTATGATGTTTTTATCTTTGCTGGAGATGGAGCAAGCAGTACTGTAGACTCCAAATACTCATCCTTTTCAATATTGTAATGAAAACAGAGATGTATACCATAGTTTAATGTTGCATGTGCAAATAAACAGTTGTTTTGATATGATGCTCTCTATTTTCATTGGCTTTTTTCATAAGGGTTAAAGTGCCTGACACACTACTAGTAGAATACATTAGGAATGAAAAAAGATACATGATGCTTTTAAAATAATATAATATTTAACTTTTATTTATGCCATAAAACAGTAATTACTACATTTAAGACTCAAATTCCACAGGAAGAAATATCTTTGCTTTTACATAGCATTTCTTCATTTAATAATTGATTAGTTCGTAAATTGTTGAGGAGACAGGAGCTTTGCAGTATCCAGATGTGATAAGGAACATGGCCCTTCCATTGTATGGCACATCGCATGGAGTATGAACTACACTATCTTATGTGATTTTGTTAAATGGTTTATGAAGCCTTTAATGGACAGTGGTCCCCTGCTTCAAAAACAGCAGACCTCCAACATCAAGCTTAGCAGAGCCGGGGTGGTCGGTGAGAATCATTTTGTTTGGCTGAAGAAAGATGGTGATGACCTCAGAAGTGCAATTCCTGCAACACATTAATGGTAAAGTTTATTGTGCTGCCCTGGGAAATGGATGACCTAGGAATGTTAGTATATGTAGGCCTAATGCACATCACAGCCTGTAAACTGTTAAGTCTTATAACTTCATACAATCAGAATGTACTGTAGTAAAAACATACATGACAAAGAAAACAGAACTTTATTACATGTACTCTAGTAAGAATTAGGAAAATTATAATGGAATATAAACTCCAAAAGGATTAATTTTTTTGATCAGTTATAAATGAATCATATTTAATATTTGATTATTAATAAAATCCATAAACAACAAACATTGGCAACAAAGGCCTATAATTGTTTTCAACCAAAAACATTGTAATAGGTAGTATTGACATAGGAAACAGAAATACAGACTCTCTAAGAAATGCTAGGCCCATCATAAAGACAACTGTGTAACTAGAAATCAATATTAAAAAGGTATAAAGTTGAGACCTTACTTACATCACTTGGTCAAAAAAAAGTCACAGACTCAACTGTAGGCACAAAACAGTTTATTGAATGGGCAATGAAAATCTCAATTCCAGAATGCAGAGACTCACCAAGCAGCAGGGTGGCACTAAATTGAGTCACTGCTGAGAATGGCACCTTGCAGAAAGAGTCAGAGTGCAAGGCATCAGTCAGGAAATGTTATCAGGGAGAGCAGCGAGGCAGGCAGACGGGATGAAGAGAGCCAAAGAAGAGCCAACCGATGTGAAGCTAGGCATAGAGAGGGAAGATGAGGAGAACGGGGCAGATGGCATCAGGGCACAATCTGGAGAGAACAGAGAAGAGTCAGAAAGAAAAAGCACTGACAGCGCATCTCATAATTAATGAGATGATGACTAGATGGAGGGGAGGATATAGCCTGGGATACACTGCATGATTTTTGGCGGTCCCAAACGAAAGATTACCATCGTGAAACATTTGTGGCAATTTCTGTGATCGTGGCTCTTCGGTGGTCCTATGTCGACCAGCGTACCAGTATTTGTTTAACACTAGCACATGCTGGTGACATTGCACTTAACTGGAGTCACAGTCGTCACAACCTATGAGAGAGGTGTCATCATTATACAGTCTTCATGCTTGTCGTACCCAAGTTTAAATGATCCATGTCGCACAGTGTGATAAGGTAATGATATTATAGGAGAGCAAAAATCTTGCAGTGTATCCTGGGCTTAAGACAATGACTGGTACGTGCATGGCCAACTGTCAAAAAAAAAAAACAATGACAAAACACACAGCGTACAAAACACATAAACAGAAACAAGCGATCAGAACAAAGCTGTGACACACTTTTAGCTATAGTATTCAATCAGATACTGGTTGCCCAAATTCATTGATTGTTTCTATCTAATGAAACAGGTTTTGGAATGTTTGGTGTGATGGTTGCTGTATCGGTCAGGTTAACAAGTGAAAACTCTTCTGTAATCAAGTGCTATTTGGGGCTGAATATTTCATTTAGTATGAAAAGTAAAAGTTACACTCTGATTTTGACCTAAAATGCTTAAAAATGTCTAAATTAAGTGCAGGTGCAAAGTCATAGATATATTCATTTGTGACAGTTCTACTGTTTGCACTTGAAATAAACACAGACATGACATGTAGATAATAAAAATCTTTAACAAATGAAATAGGATAAATATGTTTTAACAATTTTAAACAAAACTGTTTACTAATAATAAAACAGACAATAGCAGAAAGAATAAGCATGCATGTTTAAGTTAAGAAGAATAATGAGCTTTTTAAAAAGTACCTGTATGTCCAGTTGTGCGGTCTGGAGTACATTGCTTTGCATGTAGTCCTATAAGGATCGCTTGGTCTTCTTGAATATATTAAGTCCTATAACTGCTTCAAGTACGCATTCTCTCATCAGGCACACTCTTACAGCCTTAGGGTGGGTCACAATGTTCATAATTTGGTCATCTAAATAAGCTTCGGTCAATCTTGTGAATAAACACTGGGTGAATAATCTGTGAAAGACAAGCATATAGAAAACCATAAAAAGTTGCTTGTATTAGTAATAACTAGAATCAGATTTGTTTTTATGATTTTTGAAACAATGGTTATTCAAATGTAAAATCATAGTATTAATGTAAAATCAACAAGGAAATTATTTAGACCAACTTACTCTATTAATGCTACACAGTAGGCCTACAAAGGAATATAGTTTCCCTCATATTTGGACAGATCTGTGTTATCAACTCTCTTGCCAGTTTGTCATGAGTCATAACTTTATGTTCATATTTTTAAATGAATAACAAACACAACGCATTAATTTAAACAGCACTAAAATTTTACCTCACTATATTGTCTCCATCTGGGAAAGCCTGACACTGTTTCCACTAACTTATGTGATTGCAGTTATAAAGACTTTTGCCCAAGGCCATTTATCTAACAAAACTGTTTTCTGTTGTTGTTACTGCTGCTGCTTTTGCGTTTGTATTCCTCAATAGTACTTTTTGGCTCTTCCGTGTGGTTACGTTACCCTTAGATGGCGGCGCGCGTGAGTGCAGCGGCTCTTTGCTCTCCGAGTTGGTGTTTAATTTTGTTTATTTGGTCGCTACTACGAATAGATATGTATCAGTCAACAAACTCCTACAGTCGTCAGGACTTAATAAACATTGGAGTTGCCCATAGCAGGGCAATTATGACATCTTTCCATCGCATTCATGAGATACCTGACTCCATTATCAGAGAGCCGGGCTCACCGTGGATTATTATACCAGGGAAGAGACGCAGACGCCGGCGTGAGAGAAAACAGAAGCGGGGCTGCAGAGCGGGTCTCAATGTTAGATTACGGAAAGACCCACATAGACCAGCGATCCCCAGCCTTTTCCTCTCAAATGCTAGATCTGTAGTAAACAAGATCGGCGATCTGGAGCTACTTTTAGCATCAAATAATTCGATACGGAACTGCAACGCAATGATAGTCACCGAAACCTGGCTTACCTCTTTGATTCCCGATAATGTTGTCGAGCTGAATGACAGGACGCTGCATAGACAGGACAGATCCAGAGACACCGGTAAGAGAAGAGGCGGAGGGCTGTGTGTTTATGTAAACGAAAATTGGTGCGAGCAGAGCCGCGTTATTGACAGTCACTGTTCCAGTGATCTGGGGCCTCATTTATAAACATTGCGTACGCACAAAAGAAGGCGCACGCCACTCTCTACGCAATAGTTGTTATTTATAAAAAGCAAACTTGACGGGAAAATGTGCTGTCCGTCACGCAAGCTCTGACCCAGGCGTACGCACAAAAACGGGTGAAATGAGAAATGGCGACACCGACGGCAGATGGAAGGAACACGTGAAAGTGAAAGTAAAAATGACAACACTGCCTCTCATAAATAACATGAAGACTTCTGTTATGTCGAAGTCTGTTGCCACTGTGTTCCCCCTATTTTTCCCTTCGGTGTGGTGTGTTTGTGGCGTTTTTATCACGTTATAGGTTTTATTATTTATATATTTAAAGTTTTAATGGCTACTGAGATGTATATGTGTGCATTTCTGTAATGTATCTGTATTGTTCTTAATGGTAAGTCAATTATTTTTACAGTATGAATCATATTATATGTATAATATTTATTTAACTATGTATGCAAACATTACATTTTTAAAACGACCAGTAAAGGGAAAAAAAAGAAAAAGACAGGCTATATTTTAAAAGAAATACCCTAATAGAAAACTGTCAAATGTATGAAATATTTAATAAATTGTATTATAAAATACATGATATTATGCCTTTTTAGTATAACCAATTAAAATCTTTAATCTTTCTAAATGTAACGTGATGAAAACGCTATAAAAGCACTACACTAAAGGGAAACATAGGGGGAACTGAGTTCGACACAACACTTCACAAAGCAAGTCTTACAATTAACAGCCTACACGAACACCCGTTTGATCGATCAGCAGTGAAACAAAAAAATAAAGAAATCGAAAATTACAACAGAAATTCAAATGAACACATATTTGCTAAAAGAAAAGTGAAATATGTTCTGCAATAATATTGGCATGTTGTGCAATTCATCCTCATAAAGAATATAGTTAACAGAACGAAATAATGTACAAAACTGATATTCTTGTCAATGTGTCCGTCTGGCGGAGCATATATAGATGCAATTACATAGACAGATAGATAGATAATTAAGGAGATATATAGTTAGATAGATAGATAAATAAATAGATAGATGTATTAATTGTCCACTGGGGAAAGTTGTTTTCATAGTAAACCATATCTTCATAATCTACGGAATTATGGTATTCATGCATATGCCTTTAGTGTGTTTATTTTTGATAAAACAATGTATAGCGTATGTCTCAACCATTCAGGAAGCAACAAGAAATTACATTTGCGCTGAACAATGTCCCATTTCCACGTCGATTATTACCGACATCTGTAGCTTGTCAGATGCAATTAAATGAATGGAAATAAAATGCCCCATCACAATGCGTAATGCCCACACTGTGCCCTCCAAACAACGTTTTTCTCCTCTTTTCCACCTCGCCAACGATAACTTCTACTTCACATTGAGTGAATTTACGTTTTTTTTTTATTTCCTCTATGTGTTTGCCATGATTTCGCAATCAATGCATATTAACTTGTGGGCGTTTCACGGACTATTTATGGGCAACTATGGGCGTGTCATGAAGCCGCAAAAGCTGCGCTACATTTAGAATTGATTGTGATTTATTAAGGGAAAAATGCGTAGGATGTGCGTGCGCACGGTTTTATAAATCCGAATATTTCTGTGCGTACGCACGTCCTATGTTTCATCCGTACGCCACTTCTGACGCAAATCCTACGCAAAGTTTTATAAATGAGGCCCCTGGAGTCTCTGTCAGTGTTATGCAGACCTTTCTACCTACCAAGAGAGTTAACTGTAGTAACTGTGACAGCCGTCTACATTCCACCAGATGCAAATGTTAAATCGTCCTTGGCTCGCCTTTATCAAACCATCAGTAAGCTGCAGAAATCTTACCCGGACGGAGTCCATGTGATCGCGGGTGATTTTAATCAGGCATGTCTACAGTCTGTGCTCCCCAAATTTACTCAATATGTGAACTGTGCTACGAGAGGAAACAACACTCTTGACCATGTTTATTGTAACTTAAAACATGCTTACAGAGCAGTGCCCCTACCCCATCTGGGGCTTTCAGATCATCTTTCTCTACTCCTCCTCCCTGCGTACATCCCTCTTAGGAGGGCAACAAAGCCATGTATTAAAACCATCACAACATGGCCAGAGGGGGCCCTGTCACAACTCCAAGACTGTTTTTCACGTACTGAATGGTCCCTTTTTGAACATGAAGACCTTCATGAGTACACAGATACAGTACTCTCTTATATTAAAATCTGCATTGACAATGTGACTGTTAACAAACGCATACGGGTTTTTTCTAACCAGAAGCCATGGATGACTTCAGAGGTACACAAACTTCTTAAAGCACGGGACTGGGCATTCAGGCTAGGGGACACAGCCCTATATTCCACTGCTAGGACTGAGCTGAAGAGGGGAATTAGAACTGCTAAACGGGCCTATAAAGAAAAAATCGAGAACTATGTCTCGGATAACGACCCAAGACGAGTGTGGCAGGGGTTGCAACATCTCACTAACTACCAGGGTAGAAAGAAGGAAATAATGACTACAAATGACGCCCTCCTAGCAGATGAACTTAACAACTACTTTTCACGTTTTGAGACAAAGAACTTATCCAACTCATCTCCATCTGCGGTCACTGATTTGCCTGCTCTCACTGTCCAACAGCATGAAGTGAGACAGGTATTTAAAGCAGTGAACACCAGGAAGGCGGCTGGCCCTGATGGGGTACCCGGGAAGGTACTGAAAGCATGCTGTAATGAACTCTCATCTGTCTCTACCACCATTTTCAACCTATCTCTTGCCCAGGCTATTGTCCCCTCCTCTTTGAAATCAGCGACTATTATTCCAATCCCAAAGAAATCACCATCTAACAGCCTTGCAGACTACAGACCCGTGGCTCTCACTCCTCTAATAATGAAGTGCTTTGAGAGACTGGTACTCAAACATGTGCAAGCTAACTTACATCCGTCCCTGGATAATCACCAGTTTGCATATAGGTCAAACAGATGTACAGATGATGCTCTCTCCATCACTCTTCATACTGCCTTGAGTCATCTTGAACAGAGAAATAGCTATGTCAGGATGCTTTTTGTGGATTACAGTTCCGCTTTCAATACAATTATTCCCGACATCTTGACAAACAAATTGCTGACTCTCGGCCTTCCTCCATCTACTTGTAGCTGGATAAAGGATTTTCTATCAAACCGTCCACAGACTGTTAGAATAGGATCACACTTCTCTTCCACCATCACACTTAGCACCGGCTCACCTCAGGGCTGTGTGCTGAGTCCTCTCCTTTACTCATTATACACCTATGATTGTTTACCATCGTTTTCTACCACTTCCATCATAAAATTTGCAGATGATACCACTGTGGTGGGACTGATAACGGGTGGGGATGAATCCGCTTACAGACAAGAAGTGCAGAATTTGTCTGAGTGGTGCTCTGCCAATAATCTACTCCTTAACATTGCAAAAACAAAAGAACTCATAATAGACTTTAGGAAATGTAATACACAACATCAACCCTTACTCATAAATGGCGAGTGTGTGGAGAGAGTTTCCTCTTTTAAATTTCTGGGCATCCATATTACAGAGCAACTTTCATGGACAACTAACACCACTACAGTTGTTAAAAGGGCACAGCAGCGTCTTCACTTTCTGAGGATATTGAAGAAAAACAGCATGAATTTGATGGTGATGGTGTCCTTTTATAAAGCTACCATTGAGAGCGTTTTATCCTACTGTATCTCTGTGTGGTTTGCTGCATGTTCAGCCGCAGACAAAAAGGCTCTACAAAGAATCATAAAGATTGCAGAAAATATCATTGGTTGCCCTCTCCCTTCCCTGTCAGACATTGCACTCAGTCGTACTCAGCAAAGAACATCACCAAGGTCAATACACATCCTGGACACTACCTGTTTCAACTATTGCCCTCTGGTAGGCGATATAGGTCCATACAAACAAGCACCACCAGATTTAAAAACAGTTTCTTCCCAAATGCAATAGTTTCTCTAAACAAAGGTAGTTAGATTAAACAGTCACTTACTATCATTTTTTGAACTGCGATCATTGTTTTACTCTTATTTTATTACTGTATTTTATTATTGTATTTTTATTCTATTCTATTTATTATTAGTTTTTTATGCATTGTAATGATTATTGATTATTTATTGTATTTATTGTATACACCATGTGGAGAGCGCTCCGAATTTCGTTGTGCTGTAAAGTACAATGACAATAAAGGCATTCAATTCAATTCAATTCAATTCAATTCAATACGTCAGCAAACCTGGCTTATGATGTAAGCTTACGGCAAACTCGACGTAATGCTTGGATCACTATATCATTAATTATTCACACAATGACAGTGCCTGTCCTAACGCATTCGCTGCAATATAATTATTCATAAGCTTGTGAGCGAGCACTTACCTAATGCTTACGATGAGCTGACGTTACAATCTTCATCTTCTTCTTTTGGTTTAATGGCGGGTTACGAACCAACTTTAAAGGTGCATACCGCCACCTGCTGTGATGGAGTGTGAAAATAATGATCTGCCTCTTCTATATCCTGTTATATAACACACTTTTCTTAATAAATCTCAAACTGCATTTGACTTCCTGGTTTTGGATCTTCATTTAATAAGTTGGCTATAGTAAAATCATTGCATGCTATTGCTTGTAAATCTTCCTTTAAAATACGACTCAAAATGATAGTGGCGAAGAAGTCATCTGCCATCTTGTGCTCATTAGTGGTAACGACATGCAATGCACAAATGACTAAAACGAGTTTTTTTTCTGTTTTTTTTTTATTATTACCATAATGTCAGTAACAATTAACATTTGTATTATACATACAAATAGTATTATACAATAACATAGTATTATAAAGTAATAAGAACAAACATTCTTTTATGAGGGATTTACAGTTATAAAAAATAATAATGAAATAAATAAACAAATAATAATAAAATAAATAAAGAAAATAAATAAAGAAAAAACATACATAGACATAAAATAATTGTTATATTTTTACTCAAGTAAGGGGTAGGAAAGTTCATCTAAATATCATATCTCAAATTACATGTGAATTCAAAACCTTATTTAATATCTGGTATGATTTAACTGCTTTTTTGTTATTCTTTAATTTACAAAGAGATTCAGTTAAACCTTTTAATTTTGAGCAAAATGCAATAAAATTAGGTTTTGGGGCTGTAACGTTACACTTATGAATATGACCTTTTCCAAGCAAGCACAGGATATTAATAGTATTGTTTAAAGGAACAGAACCAGTATTACATGACAAAAACAGGACCATTTCTTCAGTGAAGTCAATAAGATTATTAAAGGATGTAAAAATCAATCTTGAAATTTCATTCCAAAATGGTGTTGTAAAGGGACATTTAACAAACAAATGAATCACTGATTCATTTTCAGAACCACAAAAAGAGCACTCTGGATGAATATCCATAAATTTAGATAAAAATAACTTGCAGGGGTAAACATTATGAAGGATTTTAAGGTGGATTTCTTTGACTTTATTTGGTATCACAAACTTATTATGAATAGACCATATGTTAGATAAAGATACAGAAGGATATAACCGTTTCCATGAAGACACTGCTTTAGGAGAAATACTACTTATAGAGAGTAATGTTCTTCTGATATGAATATTATTGCATTTTTTATCTAACAAGTCAATACCATCTATCATTATTCGAGGAATGTCTTCCCTTAAAGGAGAGTATTGTAAGGATGATCTGATAAGCTGTAGAAGTTTTGGGGTAATACCCTTAATTATTCTTAGAAAATCTCTTTGAGTAATATTAATACTGTTTTCTTGACTACATTTTTCATAACTAATTAGAGTCCCGTTTAGTCCAAGTTTGAAAAACCTTTTGTTTCCATGTCACTCAGAAAGTTAGTGTGATGTCTTAAATTAGTAAGCAAGCAAAAACCATTCAAACGTTTTAGCCTATAAAATGAATTACCTATAAAAATGCAATTAAGCATTTTAATGTAGTTTATTAATCAACATTAATTATCATGATTATCGAGGGCATAATCAAAAATAAATATTTTGTTTTATTCTTGCAGCCCCCTGTAGTGAGTAGCCTATCTGTCTCATATCTGCTTGGAGTTAAAAGGTGCTAAAGGTGAAAACAAGAAAGCACTTTTTTTTAATTCCAATCAAAGCTATAGACATGTGTTTTATTGCCATTCTTCTTTTTTTTCCAGTCATCACATATGCATTTATTCATTTAGCATATACATTCATCCAAAGTGTCTTATAGATCAGAAAATACACAGAAAAAAAGCAAAAGTTTATTACATTTGCATAATTGTTCTAGTATCTGCTGCAGAGTAGTTCTAGTTACTATGACAAAGAAACAGTCTGAGCGTGACTAATCCATTGGAAGCCTCAGATTGATCTATGACACATACTTTCTGATATGGAAACTTTGTCTGAGGCAACGCGTGCCAAAAAGTAAAAAAAAAAAGCTTAAAAGGTTTGTAGTAGAGAGCCTCCTTCAGACAAAATAAGATTATTAATTAAACTCAAAAAGCATGTTTTAAAGCCTAACTGCTCTATACAATGACATTGATGTTCTCCCATTAGGCCATACATATAGAGTTCCATCTGTTGTTGTAATTGGTTGTAATTACCGGTATATAGTGTGGTATTGCTATACTGTATTATTAAGGATATGTGTATGACACTAGTGAAAAACAAATTTTATAAGGCATTTATAAACTAGTTGAACTAGCTTTAAGTGCAATCAGATCATGATGGCAGGTAGTCCAAAGACTTCATACGTAGAACATCATAATGTGTGTGTGTTCAAAAATGATGCAGATGTACCATCTGCTTGAGCATACATTTCATTTACGTTCATAATCTTGCTATTAACCAATTGTTATTAACATAAACTTAATTAGATTACCTGTGGTTAAGTAGTGTTTAAAGAATTTTTTCTTGCAATATTAATCGTCCTCTACTGTTTATAAGAATTGTGTGACACTACTGTGTCATCATTTAACACCTCTATTTTTAAGAATATAATTCTTTCCATAGGCAGGTGCTAAAAGAACAAGACATTAGACACAAAGTAAATAGAAATTGGGACTATTGGCTAATTCACAAAGCTAACAAAATTATTTATAACAAAATTAAATGATACTATAATTATTATTATAACTATTTATGATCATTATTCACTGTTAATTACTTTTAAAAATATATATTTAGGATAAAATACTTCAATTTACAATCCTATCTATCTGTCCGTTCTGTGTATTTAGGTCAGATTCGCCACACCACCAGATGGTGGTAAAACTCCATGTCCATGATTTCTAACGCGTTAACACGTGATTTACGTGTTAACACGCACTTACGCGTTAACACGTAGTGCGTGGGAACACATGATTTACGCGTTAACACGTAGTGCGTGTTAACACGTATTTTTAACACGTTTTTGCCCCAATGGCCTTCCATACTATCGATTCAACTGTTTCTGTGTTTCACGAAGCCTCGCTCTCTACCCACCACTACTCCCCCTTGTGGGTTTTGTTTTCTGTTTTGTTAATTAATAAAAAGTCTTTCGTGAAGATCTGCTGTACAAGGTTTGGACGAACCTTTTTTTTTAGGCTAATTATTTTTGCTTGTTTTTCGTACTAATATCTGGCAACATGGAAACTGAAAGTTATCAAATAAGACGCATCATTCAGCGCGAGCAGGTTATTGCTGATACTACATTCATAAAGATAAAAGCAGTAATCATCGTAATTGTGTCTGTAAGAGTATCAACAGTATCAACAACACTATCGAAAAACAAACTCTGGTACAAAGATGTAGAATGGGTTTAAATAAAATATGCCAAATATGTTAAAACACGTAGCGTAAAAGGGTAAAGCTAATCTCAACAAAACATAAGCATTAAGAATTCTGTTATTTCATTTAATTTAGAAGTTATAATAGTAATAATCCAGCAGTCCAAGTCCATCCCCTAAAACAGAGTGTGTACCCAAAGTGTAAAAAGGTTAAATACTTAAATACTACCAAGTACATTTGTAAGTTATGAAAAGTTATGCTACAAATATACTTATTAAAAGTAAAGTTCTACTTGAGCAATACTTCAGTTTACCTGGAAAAAGTAAGAATACCAGTACCATCTAGATTTTATTTAAATAAATGATGTCTCAAAATAACAAGATGTTCTTAACTTAATTTTAAGAAGTACCAAAAACAAATGTGATATATAAGCAACAAAACGAGTGCACGAAAATAGTACATTTACTAAGTGTACTTAAAAAGTGTATTTTATTTAAGTGCACTTTTTTCACCTAACATTTGTTAACTCTTAACACCCCACCCTGGACCTCGGTAATTTTCAAACCCTGTCTACGGCCATGGACAAATCTTTCTGTTTATAGACGTGATGTCATCACAGGTCAAATGGACATTTGCCACAAAATATCTCACATTAAATCTCCAGTTTGTGTTTGTTATGGTTCATGTGAAGTCACCATTTTCGTGATTACTGTTGCCTTTAGTTAGACATTTTCCCTTGACTTTCACTGAGCTAATTCTCCTCTTTTAGCAATTGCAACAGTGTTTTAATAAGACCATATATTTGTCCATTGCTTTATGTAGAGGATAAGCCTGTCAGATCATCTGGGTTTGTTTATAAATATTATATTGTACCAAATTGTTAATAAAACATTTGTTTATAAATAAATGGTAAAGAAAATAAAATACATAAAAATGCTGCTCATATGGCACGTTTCTAAAAACAAAAACGGCTGTAATGTTTTAGGGTTTTTTTTTTTTGCTTAATAGAGACATCATGATTTCTGATACAAATCTCAATAATAGTGAAGGTAAATGGCAAGAAAGTTGCACAATTTTGTCCATTTACAATGCATGGAGGTATGAATGAGTTTTAAACAATAGCTGATTAGTTAACCTTATTTCCTTTTAAGTTGGCTTTGGATAAATAAGGGCAATCGGTTTCTTTCGTTTTTTCAAGTAAACTGAACATGTTAGAATTTACAGTGCTGTAACATGACAAGAGAAGAAAAAATAACAGAAAAATCATTTTGTTAATAAATGAGTATCTAGAGTCTTGGAAAATTGACATGCCTTTCTGTATAGTGAAACCCAGCCGTGATTCACATCACAGGAGAAATTGCCCCTGCTGAAACTGTCCGGGAGGAGGTTCGGCTTTGTTTCGGCTAGAAGGTATACAGCAAACAGTGTTAAAACCCTTTAAAAGAGATCATACGCGTCGAGACTCGGGGGTACAGAAGAAGAGGCATAACGGCAGGTAAGCTCCATTTAATACGACTTTTTAAGTTATTTGACATATATTTCAATTATATTTTAAGTCGACATGATGTCCACGTTATAAAAACCCGCCGTCAAACGTTTTAGTAATTAGCTGATGTCAGTTATGTAACAAATACAACAATATCTACCCGTTAACATTTTGTGGCAGTTTCCTGGACATGGTTTAGATTAATCAAGGGATAGGCCTTTGTTATATTAGGACATTCAAGTAGGTTCCCTCTTACGAAAATTAGCCATGGTTTTACTACAGTTAAAACCAAAAAACATGGTTACTGTAGTTTTGCTGATAGTAGTCAATACACCAAAAAAAAAACATGGTTGCTACACTTTTATCACAATAAAACCATGGTTAATTTTCGTAAGGGTTTATACCTTACAGAAAACAATACTGATGTGCATCTTGAGACAAAACAATGGCACTAATATATGTTTTTAAATAAAGGCAGCTCAAATTAGACTAGTCCTAGACTAAAAAAATTTAAGAGCTGTCCAAACTAAAAACCACCCCTAAGTGTTCAAGTATTGATTTTGATTATTCAGTTGAAATGTTTTTAAGACGGTGCCGTGATGAGTTAACTGTGTTTTCAACAGGGCCTTACTAGGTCCCCACCCAAAGCATGACACATATGACGGTTTATATAGTAATTTATTCAAGGGTGCCATTCAGTGTAATTTTAAAAGCAGCGTTATAAGAGAAAAGAAGCTGTGTTGTCCTAATGAACAATTATCAGTTTTCATGACAAAAACATGTATTTAATATAATAAACCTGCTTAACTTGCTCTCTCTGTAGAGAAGGAAAATCATTATGAAAACTCTGATTGTATTGGTGTTTGGTCTGGTTCTTCTGGAGCTTGGTATGTACAGTATGGATGTTTACTTAATGTAACATTTAAACAGTTGGCCAAAATTCACTTTTTATACAGACAAATAAAACACATATTTGTATTATTACATTACTAAATAATGAGTGTTGTTATAAATGTATTGGTCTTTATATGAAAATAAACGGTCATGTTTTTAGCTTATTATTAATCATAATCTTTTCTCTCTCAAGTTTCTTCACCTAAGTGCTATAAATGCGAAAAAGGATGTAATCTACCTCAGAATTGCACCACTGAAGACTCCTGTTTGTTTGCCAGTAATGGAGGTATTTTCTTATAAGCATATTATTTTTAATAGTCTAATAGTTTAAATGTTGTGTAATATACTTTTACTGTATATAATAAATACAACTTTATTGGTAAATTGCAACTATATTTTGTAAAATAATATAGCACACTTCATCTTCTCACATCCTCCTCTCCACTTTTCTTTCAGATAACAAGTTCAAGCAATGCCTCAAGTATGACGATTGCAACATGATGAAAATCCTCCAAATGGTTCCTGGTTTTCCAGACATAAAATTCAGCTGCTGTATGTCAGACTTGTGTAACGCAGCATCATTGTCAGTGGCCAGCCACTGGGATTACTGCTTTCAATAGTACTTTCTGGTGGTGTGTTCTTCTGTAATTGTCATTGTTCACCAACAAAATATATGGCAAATGGATTAAAGTAATCAATTCAAACAAACGTGAATAAATTCGGTCAGTGTACTTGGCGGCTAATGGATTTTTCCTTTTGAAATTAGAAAACAAAATAGGTAATAAATCCGTGTATCGTTAGTTCGATTTTTTTTATTGTGCATTCAGATCAAAAATACAAAATATGAATAACGGGATTAGGACGGTCCGGGGGCTATTATTTAATGATAAAAATACATTTGAAAAACATTGAAAATCAGTCAATTCGCAATTCTGAGCGGTGGTCACCCGTTACGAGTCATCCAAAAATATTTTAATTATATTCGGCCGCGGTCGGTCGGGTCGTTTGAAAAGATCCAAATTAACTATTTTAAACAATTGCGGGCGGGCTAGTTAAACGTCGGTCGGGTAAGGGTTTTTTATACATTGACTCAAGCATCACTGATTCGCATTGGCTACCCGCCAATGTGGCTGGTAGATTAACATTTGGCGCGCGGTCGGGGGTTAATTTCAGGCCCTGCTTCTTATCCACATCAGGCCAAACCTGAGGCACAATAAGAGATGGGATTAGTGTTTGAGACCAACATACAGCACAGTAATCTTTTTAACTTTGCGTGCTACTTACTTCTGGAGTTATGGATCCACACAGCTGACTAATGAGGGTGAGCTGATGTTGCTCGGTGTTGCCCTGCATGATGGGGCTTCTGGTCCACATCTCTGCCATGATACATCCACCACCCCACAGATCTATAGGAGGCCCGTAATCTCTCTCTCACCTAAAAAACATGAATTTGTCAGATTTGCAAAGCAACAAGCAGCAAACAAATGAAGTGTGACAACACAGTTTTTTACTTCATTTACCCAGCAGCAGTTCAGGTGGTCAATACCACAGTGTGACGACTTGGTTTGTGTAGCGTTCCCCTGACTTTTCTTAGCCAAACTGAATGCTCTGGTTAATCTGAAATCAGCCAGTTTCAAAACTCCAAACGACAAAACCAGTTGTAAGTCGCACAGGTATATTTGTAGAAAAAGCAAAACAAATTTTACGTGTTAAAATGATGCCAAAAATCATAAGTAGCCAATATCATATAAATATCTTGTTCGATGAAGAGATTTCGTTAATTTCTTCCGTATAAATATTCAGACTTTATTTTTGTGAGTGGTTGCAGAAACATCCCCAACAAAATTGGCCAAAAAAATTGCTTGCACTCCAAAGTTTCCTGTTGCACTCTTTGTGGAAGTTTGGTTCCCATTCAAGCTTCGAATTTTCAAGTTCAGTTCAGTCCACAACCTCATTAAGCCAGTATAAACTGCTAAAACATTTGTTTGTAAAATGGACTAGGACTATATTTGGACTTCGATATTCATTTTACTTGGTTTTTAAATTGTATGATGATTTGTCTTGAATGTTATTTTAAATATATAGGCCTAAGCTGCTTATACTTTATGCTTTAAAACATTCAAATCTTGCATTCAGAACGACATGGGGGGATTTATTAAGAGGTCTATATCATAAAGTGAATAAAATTAAAACATTTTAAATGAATACATTTTGAATGGATTCTGACAGCTCACGCTGGTTTTCCTACATAAAAATGAAGCAGTGACGCCATCTCGTGGCCAAAAGTTTGTTATACGCACGCGCGGTCTAGAATGAAAAGGGGAATAAGTGATTTTTTTTAGCGTTATTTCTCACATTTAGATCACAAATGTTTTGATTATATATTAAGTGAATTAAATTAATCCACTTAACACAATTCCTAAACTCTAAATCACTATTAAACTAATATATAAAGCTCACACAGCTTCTTGAAATATCACAATAAGATGCTTTCAAACAGTATCTATCCCGGGCTCTTATTAATCTTATTCAGTCCATGTCATCAATTTCCAAAACATTTTCAAAATCTTTTCAAATTAAGGATATTAATATTATTGGCATTGGTCACCGTACCTTTGTCAAGAAAAGTCATTTCAAACATTTAGGCAAGTGCCTTAAGATTAAAAAGATGTTTAAGATCATAAGGAACAAGTGAAATGACCCTAAATTCTTGAACGTTACAGCACTGGCACAAAAATGTATAATAGAAAATCTCCTGTGAGTCCGTAGTTACCGGTTGGGATATTATTGTTTAAAGACAGATTTTAAAGACTGTTTTTCAATAGAAAGGGAAGAAAATCTATGCAAATTCAGTGATACTCAGGTGCATGTAAACCTCTGAAAATGATAACTGATGTAAATTGTTATTATTTTGTCTTATGGGAACCATGTATGTATTCTTTATAGCTTCTGGAGGATATTACTAAATGAAAAAATAAGATATTTAAATAACATAAAAAAATTACACTGTCCGCTCAGTCCAAACGTTTACATGCATCTGCATTTTAAATGTATGGTGTTGACGTCTTGAGCATCACTGAATGTTTGTTTCTATTGAAATAATTGTGTAAGTTGAGTCTCTTGATTGTCCTCAATGTGTAATAATGAATCTTACAATCATACAGTTATTGCCTGACAGGATTCAAATATGCAGAAGATGCTGAAAAGCAAAGATTTCAGTGTAGGAAGATCAGTGAACAGTTTAATGTCTTAGGACAAATAAGAAACCCTTAAACAACTATCACATAACATAAAAACTGTCATTGATTGTCCAGGTAACATTGTGCACCAGCAATTGGGGTAGTATTCTTTTTCCTACCGGAAGTCAATGGGGCTTCTGATTGCTTTGGTTACAATCCTCAATATCTTCCTGTGTGTTCATATTTCAACCTATTCTTGTACTAACACAACTAAATTCTTTAAATATTCTAATGATGATGCTTTGGAGGATATTATTACAAAGACATAATCGATTTAAGTTTTTCAATACATGAAAGCATTTAAACTTTGTTGGTGAAATACATTAAGTAGTCTAGAGATTATAATAAATTACGATGTTTAAAGTGCCACGTGTATAATTTAGGATTGTGTCAAATAATAAACATGGTGAATTTACGTGTAATAGAATTCAAGGGAATTTTCCTTTAATTTAGCAGTGACCTTCGTTGAAATGTGATTTTGTCTTGAATGAATTCTGACAGCTGAAATTTTGTTCCAACATTAAAAATTCAACTCCAGCGCCGCCACGTGGATAAAAGAGCGCAAAAAGCAAAAAACTGGGGTATAAAAAATTGATGTTTAAAAAAAAATTTTTAAATAGTTTATTTCTCATATTTAGGTCCTAAAAGTATTTAAGAATCAATTCAACAAGTATCCACATATATGTGACTGATGTACAACTAGAAAAAGCAGCATTTCGTTTGAATCATCAGCATTTGTTTGTGAAACAAGCAGATTTTTTGCTAATTTAGGAATAACAACACAACAGATTTACATAAGATTACAATAGATGCCTATCATTACTTACTGCAAGTGTTTTTTTAAAGTCATTTCTAAACAGATCTTAAATGTGGTTTGAAGAAGTCTTTTATTCTCAATAGAAAGGGAAGAAAACCACAGGATAATTTCAATAAGCCATAAATAGTGGTCAGGTTTAGTGCGGATAGACTTAAGGACCAAATTCACTTCATTTGTTCTAAAAATTTGTTCTGCACAGTTTTCAATATTACATCTGGACTGGAAATACAGCCAAATAAAAATAACTGCTCAAACAACATTTGCAACTGTGATGATCCCAGATCCAAACATTCAGAACAGACATGTAAAGCTTTTATATGTGCAATTAATCATAGCTAATGTTCTATATTAAGCTGTGCTGTATTGTGCTTTAAACCATTAAAAATGACTATTGGTTATGTTACACCTCCACATTCCTCAACTACTTTGTACTCAAATGTTTTTCTGTGAGGCAAAAGTGTGAAGTGGATAAAAGTTAGTCAAGTTGAGTCAAGTCAAATTTTGGTTTTAAGTTTCCAAATCACACAAATATATTGTTAAAAACTAAATGTGAAAACAGTTGTTTGATAGTATTTTTAAATGTTTTTCAATACAGTTCAGATGGCATTATATAGGCCTACATAATATAAGTTACTGATTTTGTGTGCACATAAAAACAGAAAGATGATATGTGGAAAAAAAATGTGACGTAAAGTTCATGTTAAATAAGTAAACGAACTGTAAAGTGCGTAAAATAAAGTAACAAAAGCTAAAGCAGAAAGTGCTGGTCCAGGTCGGTCACAGTATGTGACTGGAGGAAGACGATGGAGATGAGGAGAACGATAAAAGAATAAACTAACTATAAATAACACAACAAACAGGATGACAGTCAGTAATCAAGTTAAACATTGACATTAACAGACCACAATGGGGAAAACAGACAGATTATATATGGGGTAGAGGTGATGAGGATAAAGGCTGGCAGGTGAGGATGATTAAAAACACAATGCAGGTGAGGGAGTGAGGAGATGATGGGAAATGTTGTCCAGATAACAGAATGGAAAACCGACTAGAAACCTGACAAGGAGAGACTCATGTCGTTTATTGACCTGCAGTTTTCTAAAAGAGAAATCAAAACTTTAAGTATTATAAAATAAAAAAAATAATTATTAGCCAATGAGAAGATTATAGTTATTTAAAAAATTATCTGGTTATCATAAGAAACTCACCTCATCCTGAATCTGCTCTAAAACATCAGAATGAGACTCTACAGGCAAGTGTCGATCACAAGATACTGCAGATGAAAAAATGAAAAAAAATTATGATTTTCATGATCTAGTAGAGGTACTACAACGGGTTAAAATTATTAAAAATTATGTATTGTAATAAGATTAAAATTGTTATAATTTATATCTTCAGTGTAATCATAAGTGATACATTAATGAGGGAATTTAAAGGTAAAGTGCTCAAATGCTCACAATTTGGACTTAATCGCTCCATGCTGCCCCATCGAACAGGCATCAGTGTGTTTATGTCTCGTAACTCATGGGTTTGTGACTTCTGTCCATTGTCCATATTTTTCTTCTTAGTGTTTGTGCTTTTTAGATGATCAAGCTTCTTTGTTCTGGGCTTTATTTTTATCTCACTCTTTCTGACTTTTTCCATTTCACACCGCCTGGTTTAAAAAAAGTACATATAATATAAGATTTATATTGCACCTGTTCGCATTTTAAACAGTCCCTCAATATATGTGTCAAATCTAGGCCTGTTTCCATAGCTACTTTTCATAAGTCAGGTAATTGCCCTAGAAATTATGGCGATAATAGATATTATAGTCATTTTAAGACTTTGTCATTTTTGCTGATTATATATAACAACAATAAAAATTGCATAATAATGCAGATACATCCTTTTCAAGAACACAACTTAGATTTTTTTTAAAGAATATTAAGACATTAAAATTGAAATGTAGTAAAAATATTCTAATTAATTCAAACATAAATAAATATATACATTTGAATATATGTCATTATTCAGTCTCAAAGAGATGGGTATAAATAGCACGAAGTGTGAAAACTTGTGCAATATACGGCAAATTCCAATTTTGCGTGCATATGATAAGCCAGTCCTTCTCGTTCACTTAATAAAGCGCATCTTTTTGTGTCGTTTTTTGTAATGTTTTTGCTTGTAATTTCTTCCTTTTTACCATTGTCGCTTGGGTTTGGGGTTAGAACAACTTTTTGTTACATAAAATGACATCCTAACCAGTGTTCGAATTGAAGGAGTCTTGGGGGGTCCCTCAAGACTTATAGGAGGTCCGGGACCCCCCAGACCCCCTTCAATTCGAACACTGGTTAGGATGTCATTTTATGTAACAAAAAGTTGCATAAAGCACAAAAATATAAATAAGGGGGTCCCCTGGTTTTTATTACATTTAAAATACTACATGAATTAAAAATTCTCATGTTACGCGGCCACAAAGTAAACTAATTCAAATGATTTCTGTCTGAAATAAATATTAATTCTCAAGTGCGCGTCCCGCTGTTTTCTGGAGGAATTGACAGACGAGTTGTGGATTATTTTCACCTCATTGACTGTAAGAATCTTTAGAAATCTAAAGAGGTTATTATTTTTAATTCTTCTCAAACTATTATTTCACACCAGTGGCAAGGCTGTTCCCCCCAGTCAAAAGAACACAAAATATTTTATTGGGAAAGCAGAAGAAATCATGCATAAATGATAGTCTCACTCTCTTTATAATCGCTCAAATACGCATCATTCAGAAATAAATAACTATTATAGAAAGCTTATCATTTGCATTTGTGTTTTTAAACCTTGCAAATGTTAACATGCCAGCGATTTTAAACTATTTGAGCGCAAAATGTTAAAGTGAGCTGTTTTGTGTGCGCACAGACAATGACGCGCACACACATACTCAAATGGACGCACACTCATAAGCGGACACATGCGCCACGTTCGTTTCCTGTCATGCAAACACAGAACTCTCTCGAAATACCACAGTCTTCGCACCTATTCTCATAAAAACATTCAGTTATGTCTTAAAGTAAGTGCAAACAGTTCAGAAAGAAACACAGACATTGGTTTCTGAAAGTAGCAGTTCTTATATGATTATGTTTGTGTCATTCATATTAATTTAACAACAGCAAACAAAGGAAAATCACTTCTGTAGCTTTAAAACGATTAATTATATTTAATTTATACAATGAAGAACACAGTTTTATTATTCATTTGATTATATTTATGTACCTAAATACTACTGTTAGATCTTACTTTATTTGTAACTTTGTTCTTTTCTATTTTTATATGTTCATAATTTCTTAATTTTTTCTTATTTTATTTTCCCACCCCCAGTTTTGCTGATCCAAAAATTATTGCTGATCCGAAAATTATTCGATCTATGACTCGAAAAAAACGCAATGTTATCCATTTAACCACTACTATATAGTAAAATTATGTAATTTGGAAAAAGTCATTGAGGTCTTCACCCCTATTCTGCTTAAAATTGCTGGCCTTGCAGCGTTTCACACTAATTTGAGGAATAAAAAATGAGTTAAGGATATTTTGGGGTTTCTTTAATTAAAACCAGGATCAGATGATTGTTGATCCAGGATCACATCTTACTTTGTGGAATCACAGTGACCCTATAATAAGGGGGGGGGGGCTTGGCCAGAGGGTGGGGCTTAGCTAGGGGAACCCCCCATAAGCTTTGACATAATTCGAACACTGATCCTGACCAAACCCCAATTCTAACCCTAACTTCAAGCGACCATGGCTTAAAAATAGACAAAAACATGGAGAAACCAATATATTAAATAACATTCTAAAGCAAAACTCAAATCTAACACCAAACCTAAGTAAAATGGTTTAAAAAACAGAAACCCTTGAGAAACCAATACATAAATGACACAAAAAGATGTGCCGTATTAAAGGCGGGGTACATGATCTCTGAAAACCAATGTTGATATTTGAAATCACCTAAACAAACACCCCCTATCCCAATAGAATCTGGACCTTCTTTTGATAGACCCACCCCACACATACGTAACCCAGGCAATAGAGACAGAGCACAACGCGTCATAACCTGAAAACCACGCCCACCTGGGGGAAAACAATCCATCTGTCTCCATTGAGACTGTATTGGGAGAGGCTGCCTCCTTGTCATTTCTTCTGGCTTATAGCAAAAACAGAATAATGCCCATAAGCTGCTGTGTGATAGGATGTACAGCCAACAAGCCAAAAAACCCAAAAATACGTTTTTATAAGGTGTGTTGACCCCACAAAACGAGCGTTTAAAGACACAAAAGTGGATTCAGGCAACTTTTCATAGTACTACTATTATTAAAATTACGCCCATTGAAGGGAAACGTAGTCGGCAATCCACTTTTGTGTCTTTAAATCCTTGTTTTTTGGGGGGTAGTAAAAGTCATAATGTGCGTAACTAGGCAACCACGTTTTCGTTCTCGTTGAATGACGTCATTAAAGTATGTCCCAGAACGTGCATACTCTTTTGCTACACACTCAAAAGTATGTACTTTTTCCTCACAAAGGAAAAAGTCTGATTGTCATGATATGTTTGCTTAAAGTCACATACAAAAAGCAACCATAAACGTAGCTTAGACACTCCTTTTTCATCAACGCGAGGAAAAAATATCACAGTGGCTGTTACACTTGGTATTAAAATGTGTTTTCTTCGATCAGATCACAAGTGGATGAGAGAGACACACATTACGTTTACACTTGGTGTTTAAATCCGTCTCTTTTTGTCCATTTTCGACCGCTTCTCTTCAGATTACTGAGGAGATGGTCTGTGGACGAGACCCTCTCCTGTCATTTAATCATGAGCTGTAGTAATGACAGGTTTAAATGGACGCAAAACTAATATGTCAGAGTCCAATGCTTATGTTTTGAGTAAACATTACATGTCCGTGTATATGCAAGAGCTTTCTCTGATATTGGTTAAATAAGATCGCTCAACTTTCACACGCTTGTAAAATGAAACGAAAGACGCGCAGATCAGCGGTGTTTTATCAATGATAGGCTAAAAATAGGGCTGTCACCGTGTGTTTGTGCTAGAGGTCAGAAAAGATGAAAAACATTTATCTCAGTACCTCAGATTACATAAATGGGCGGAAAGACGGCGCGTGGCTGTTCGAACACATTAAACCACATGCGTGTTTACACTAACAAGTGTTATGCATAACTGTAAGGGACCAAGCAGCCAGAGGCAAAAAGAACAGGTTTTCCAAACAAAGAAGGTTTATTTTAAGGTCAAACCCATAAAAAATAGCAAATTAAATTTGAATAAAGAAATTCAAATCTGTGCTAACATAAACTAACAAACAAACTTAACACAAGAGTTCTAACCTGAACAAAAAACCCCACTCAAATGACACATGATGGAACTTATATACACACCGGACTAGTCCATTACACACACACAGGGGATAACACAAAACACAATTTAAATAGATTTAAATAAATCCATTTTACAAAAAATGTAAACCAAATCAAATAGGTTAAATAACACAATTCAAAATATAAAAATAGACCATTAGCCAATATGCAAATTATATCAGACAAAATCAACAAACCATCCTACATTCCCCCCAGCTAATTTCCAACATGGAATACTCCAGGAACTTAAAACATGGTCGTTGTTGCCAGCCGGTCCTCTATAGACACGAGCCGTTTCTCAATGTCAAGGATACTTCCTTGGCAGGACTAGTCCTTACAAGTCACTTCCTTCAGAGGCAAGGCGAGGCTCCTTGTAAGCATTCGGAGAACACGTTAAATGGAACAGGCTAGCAAGTGCACGTCATTACGTCATTGCGTGATTGAAAGGTGTGCTTTCCGTGCTGCGCGCATAGGATTGTGGGTGATTTCAGCGCGTGAAGAGCGCGAAGGATACAAATTTGCATCCTTTCCTGTATATGGGATATTTCTTGAACGAAGGACTCAGTCCTTGGCTGAAATTTCGAGGATCCTCGACATTGGAACAGTCCTTCGACGGACATCGATGACGTAGCATCCTCGAAATTCTAGCTTCCGAGGATCCTTCCTTGACATTGGGAAACGGCTACGGACTTTCACAGGTAGTGATGGGAGAAACGAAGCTTTTCGAAGCTTCGAATCAATTGAACCAATTGCTTCGCAAATTGATTCAGTTTTTCGAAGCGTTCGAAACACCGCACACGCTGGCGACACCTGCTGGTCAAATTAGTGTAAACACTGAAATCTAGGCCCAAACATAATGACATATTTGGCAAACTATTGTAAATATGTTCACAACAGTGTAGAATTGTCAAAATATATTTCAAGTCATTAAATACCAATTAAAATAAGTGTTTGGATTATGTGTTTCAGTTAGGGTATTTTGTTAATTAGACAATTTACCTGCAGTTACTTTTACTCCACCTCCTTAATTATACTAACATGTGTTTGTCATCAAAGCTGCCTATAAAACACATGCAAAGTCAAAGTGAACTGAATGGAGATGAACACTATGGGGACTCTTGGACAGTAAGATAAACATGCACTTGTGTGTGAAATTGAAGTTGTGTTTTAAAAAAAAATGGAAGTGTGACAAAAATAAACACAAGACCAATGCAAAAATTACATTATGAGTTTTTATTTAAGAACAGTAGTTGTTGTAGTGTTTTAGCACTTAACCGGTTTCTTTTTTTGCACAGAATTTCTCCAGCTTTGGAAAACACTCTTTCACATGGCACAGACGTAGCTGGTATTGAGAGGTATTTTTTGGCAAGCTGAAAGAGATGAGGGAAGAAAGTTTGATGTTTTGACCAAAACTCCAGTGGATCACTTGTTCTGTTCATGTATGGTGTATTTAAATATCGCTGTACTTCAACTGTTGCATCAGCAGTAACACTATGGACCTTTTGTGTTTCCTGTATCTTATTGTCCAAGAGTTCCCATAGGTTCTCTCTGTCTTCCTGTCCTTCTGCTGAAGTGGCTGCAGCTGAAGTTGATGGCTGAGGTGACCCAGGTGGTGGAGCCGATGATGTTTCGCGCATCACTGCACTGCATTCAGCAATGCAGTCCTTGACTGCAGCGTCAGCATTGGCTGCACAGCCAAACACAACAGTCTTGAATCTGGGATCCAAAAGTGTAGCCTTAGCTAAGGTCCTCAAGGATTCCACTGTTCCAAAACGTTTCTTTAGGTTTTTTATCAAGTTGTTTGTGAGCTCTATTGCTGTTGTTGATGAAAGTTTCTGTGCCTTCTCGTTTATTTTATAAAACAGCATTCTGACGATGGGTATAATTTTTGAAGCTGTGACCACTTACTCTGCAGAGAGCTCAACTGTGGCATGGTTAAAGGCTGAAAGGGCTTGAAGACACTGTGCGATTGCTTTAAACTGTCTACTGTTCAAGGGTGTCACACTGGTGTTCAAGGATGTTAGAGCATCACCAACTGCTTCACGTTCTTCATATATTCTTTGGAGCATGAAAAATGTGCTGTTCCACCTTGTTTCCACCTCTTGAATCAGTTTCTTCTTCGGTCTGCCCATCTGCTGCTGAATTGCAGACAGTTTCTCAGTGGCATTGGTGCTGCATCTAAAGAAGGTAACAACTCTTCTGCAGTGATCTCGAATGGCACTAAGATCTGCTGTTTGAGAGAGGGCATTTTTTACAACCAGATTTAAGGTGTGTGCAAAGCAAGGAATGTGTCTAATCTGAAGCAGATTCGCGCACAGTGTCATGTTCGAGGCATGGTCTGTGATGAGACATGTCACTTTGTCTCTTATTCCCCAGGGGCCTCATTTATCAAGCGTGCGTATGCACAGAAGTGTGCGTAAAGTGTGCGTAGGAACCGTTTTACGCAAAGTGTGGAATTTATCAAATTGCACTTATACTTAGAAATGTGTGTAAATATACGCACACCTCGGAGTATGCGTACGCAGAGCATCTAGTGGTAGAATAGCGATACTACACAGGACCCTGTTCCAGTGAGTATAAAGAAGTGTCTATTTATTATCCACAAGCAGGTGTTAAAAATGATTAATGTCAGTATGGTAACAGCAATTAAGTATAATGATTTATTTGTGATGTGTATCTGTGAAAGCTCTACATGTGATTTGTATAAATGAAGTCTCCGACAAATGCTTGACACAGTGCAATGGCTTATCTTGCGTTATTGGAAGACTTGGCAAATATTAAATTCCGCCGGTAGTGCATTTTCAAAGATCGCGCCAATGATGCTGGTTATATATGCTGCTTTCCAAGGTGGAAAGTTGTTTGTCCTCCTCCAGTTGCACTCGTTTCAAGTCGGTGTCCTGTGACGCGTTTTTTTTTTGGCTGATAATTTAATGTCAAACGACTTTTTTATTTCTAAAAGTGTTCTCATACCCAACAGAATTAAACTCACTGGTAACATGTTCCCATGTAGATTTGTTTTCTTTTGTTAGTCATTCCTCTCGCACTAAGTGAACCAAACAGAATGTGTTATTAGGATTTAACCTCATCCACCAGTAACTCAATTTCTGCGTCTGTAAAATGCCTCTTTTACGCTCTCTTTGCCATTATTGCGATGAGGGAAAAAGCACAACCACGTGACTTATAACGGGAGGTGTTGTGACCATATATGGTTCATTGGAGGCGTTTCGAAATGCAAATGAACATGAACGTGCACGAGCATGGTGCTTAAGAACAAGTGGGATTTATCATCATGGATTACTTACTGATGTGCGTACAAACCACGTGCGCACGTTTGATAAATCCCGATTTTTTTTGTACTTAGGCACATTCTAAATTTCATTCGTAGGTACAAATATAGAACATTTTCTACGCAATGTTGATAAATGAGGCCCCTGGACTCTAGCAAAATGGACTTTGCTTCTTTGATGTGCTCTGCTGTGTGGGTTTCAGGAAACTTCAAAACTCCCAGCACAACACTACACAACTTCTCTTCATTGATATAATGGCATGTTACTGCAAGGTATGCCTCCGTATTTATTGATGTCCACATGTCAGATGTAAGATTAACAGTGTTTGCGCTTTTGACTTCCTCCACCACCTTCTCTTTTGTCACTTTATACCTTGCAGCAACCATGTCCTTCAGCCCATGCCTTGATGGAAGCACATATGTTGGATCCAGTTTCTGCACAAAAGCCCTGAAGCCCTTGTCCTCCACCATGGAAAATGGCTGGGAATCCTTCACTATCATGTCCACCAGAGCCTCATCAATGTTCCTTTGCCTTGCTGGAAAATTGAAAAATAAAAATTCATTTTTAAACTTTGTCATTTATTCATATACATGTGCCTGGTATCAGTCAAGGCTTTGTTGAAGCCTGTTCTAGGCCTTGGTAACATTAAGATGTTTAAGCAACTTCAATAAACATGCCTTAGACATTACTGAAGTGTGAATTAATAAACAATAGCACTGGCATATTTTAATATCTGTCTTAAGTTTTTTCAGTTGTTTGTCTCTGAAACTGGGGGTTAGTTTTTAGGTTTTAAAGTCCCCCACAAACACACACTTTTGACAACAAGCACAGATCGTTTGGTGTGACAGATTCTATACCTTGTTTGGATGTGCCAGATGTTTCACCTCTACTGGATGTGCCAGTTATTTCACCGGATGTGTGCCCATCAGCTTCATGGATGTTTGGAGCGCAAGTGCCTCAACATTGATGAGGTGTTATTGTGGTATGTCAGGTGTTGATCACACAACATACATCTCACAATATTGTTCTCCAAACTCTCAAACTGATCCCAGACAATTGATCTTGGTCTTGGTCTTTTAATTCCACTCATTTCACAATCGCTATCAAATGCCAAATTAACAATTTCATCCACCAACTTTATAACCCACTACATCTTGCCTTTGCTTGCTGTTTATATAGTCAAATCTGGCGGGAGTTCACATACTGGTTCATGGGTTCACTTTGAAATCAACACCCCCTAGTGGTGAACCAACGGAGTTTCGAAACAGTAATGACGTCACGAAGCCTCGTTTGCTGAAATCACGTGACTTGGCCAAATTTGAAACAAGCTCCGAACCAATGATTCGAAACAAAAGATTCGTAAAGGTTTCAAAGCCTCATGAAGCAGTGCTTCGAAAGCGACCATCACTATCCACAGGCATTCCACACAGCACTAAGCAGCAACACGTCTCCACTCCTCATACAGGTAACTTAAACTCAAAGAAATAAATATTAGCAAAAAGGAAATAAACCACTAACTAGAAAGTGTGCACCCAAACTAGTTGGTGGTAAGAAAGAATGCAAATGAAAAATAAACTTAAATAAAACAACTGTGTCTGTCATTTTCATTTATGGTCCTATAATATGAAGTGATCTGTAACAAATATTGCATTAAATACTAGAGAAACAAATTATGTAAACAGAAATGTGAATGTAATGTCATGTAGTTACCGCTCTAATGTGTGGCTGCATCAATGGCCCTCACAATAACCATGCTATAGTTAGCCAAAGAACTATATAACTTCAAGTTTACAACATAGACTGTATATAGATGTAAACAAATATGCTGAATTACCTGTGGAGAAGATAGAAAGTATGCAGCTTCTGTGTCCCTTGAGCCTCATGATCTTGGAAAACTAACATTGCTCCAACATTGACTTTGGTCTTGATGTTTTTCCTGTTGCGTTGTCGTTTTAATCCCCTTTTTGCTTCTTTGGCGACTTGTTTTAATGTCTTCAAAAATAGTTCTTCAACAGGCTTTCAAATCTGCCTCAAATCAAAGCATTAGATCGCGGGATCATCATCACGCTATGCGGCTGTTGTAAAATCCGAAGGATTCAGTCTCAGGTTGCATATCCAGGCTGCATACGTCATCAAGCCTGGTTTATTTAAATTAACTGAGCATTACATTCGCAAATCATAAGCATATTAGATCAATTTACAATTAACTTAGAATAATTGTCAGCTTTATAATTGTTAATATTCTGAAATAAGACCGTCTTGATGGCGTTTACCGCCTACACATGCAACCTCCGGAGGCTTCAGCTAGCGGCCAGTGTGAGTATAGTGTGAAAGCGCGAAAGGCAGAGCTTGAATTTCAGGAATGTCCCTCGTCGGCGAATGTACTTCAAAGATGGAGGCACAACATGGATGCGCCAGTCGAGCGACTCGACGGTATGTATTTTAAATAGCAAATTCTACACTTACGAGAATACTTTGATTAGTGGGTGGAAGTAATTACACATGAATGAGCACATACTTTTGAAAGAAAACATGGGTTTTGCTAAGAATTAACTAAAAGAAGTACACAGTGGAGCTTTAACACATTTAATTTGGTCACTATTAAAACATGTCCCTTTCATTCTCACAGCGTCAAATTTGTGTAACAATGCTCCCCATTGGCCAGAGGTGTCTTACCCGGACATTTACTCGTACCTCATCGAGTCAACAGGGAAGCAAGTGAATGATTTTACTTCGTATTTGAAAGTTACTTCGTATTTATATATTAGAGTATATGTCTTTATATTTAGAGTACTGAGTGCACTTTTCCGTCCAGCCATAGCCGATATTCCAGCAATCATAGCGTTACACAAATTTGACGCTGGGAGAATGAAAGGGACATGTTCCCATATTGACCAAACCAAATGCGCTAATGTATTTTCGCGCTCTATGGGAGGCAGGGTGGACAGATAATTACTCAACATGTTTAATCTGAGTGATTTCATAAGTTATTTACGCCTGCCGGCTGTGTTAAAATGTTGCTTTGTTCCGCTATTTTGAATGGAAGTCAATGGAAGGTCTGGGCTGTTTCTCAATTCCAAGTACGCAAAGAACGGACTTGTGTTCTCATGGAGACTGGTCTTGCAAGGCGACCTCGGAAGAACGAACTCAGAAGGTCGCGAGAACACAAAACGCACTTGTGAGAATTGAGATGTGTGCGATCTTCCTGCTGGTCACGTGACCTCCTCAGATTTCGGCGCGCAAGTCTGCACTCGATGCATCCTTGATATCAAGAACACATCCGGGTATTTTCATGCATCCTCTGTACTTGTGTTCTTGAGAATTTAGCTGTTTCTCAATACCAAGTACGCCAAACTCGGACTTGTGTCCTTCGTAGTTCGAACTTGCAAGTTCAGACTCGGAAGAACGAACTCCTGACGCAAAATGCATTCTGGGAGACTTTGCTGTCATAAGTCCACAATTGGAATTGGAACAGTACTTGGGCCACGACTGATGACGTTTCACAAGTCCACAAGAACGCAAGTACGGACAAGAATGCATATTGAGAAACGGCTTTGGAATTGAACTTCGACTGTTAATGATGACGTAGAGCGAGGACACAAGGACGCAAGATCGCTGAAGACCGCATATTGAGAAACAGCCCTGGTTTATTTTCCCCAAAAAGGGCGTGGTGACGAAATTTACAGTCAAGTTCCCGGATGTGCCGGTAGTCCGTATAAGTAGGCGAATTGGGGGGAAAAAGTAGGCGAATTGTGACTTTCTGTGTCTTTAAACGCTCGTTTTTTGAAGTCGACAGCTTATAAAAACGTATTTATTTATTTTTTGGCGTGTTAGATGTACACCTTGTCACACAGCAGCTTTTAGGTATTATTCTGTTTTTAAGTTTAATCTGTAAATAAGTTTTTATAAAATGTCAACCCCAAAAAACGAGCATTTAAAGACAAAAAATGGATACAGGCAACTTTTCATAGTACTCATACAGTGGGGCAAAAAAGTATTTAGTCAGCTACCAATTGTTCAAGTTCTCACACCCAAAAAGACGAGAGAGGCCTGCAACCTCCGTCAAAGGTACACGTCAACCACGAGAGACAAAATGAGAAAAAAAAATCCAGAAAATCACATTGTCTGATTCCCCAAGAATTTACCTGCAAACTATGGTGAAAAATAAGTATTTGGTCAATAACAAAAGTTTATGTCAATACTTTGTTATATACCCTTTGTTGGCAATGACAGAGATCAAATGTTTTCTGTAAGTATCCACAAGGTTTTTACATATTGTTGCTGGTAGTTTGGCCCATTCCTCCATGCAGATCTCCTCTAGAGCAGTGATGTTTTAGGGCTGTCGCTGGGCAACTCAGATTTTCAACTCCCTCCAAAGATTTTCTATGGGGTTGAGATCTGGAGACTGGCTAGGCCACTCCAGGGGCCTCATTTATACACGTTGCGTACGCACAAAAGAAGGCGTACGCCACTCTCTACGCAATAGTTGTTATTTATAAAAAGCAAACTTGACGGGAAAATGTGCTGTCCGTCACGCAAGCTCTGACCCAGGCGTACGCACAAAAACGGGTGAAATGAGAAATGGCGACACCGACGGCAGATGGAAGAAACACGTGAAAGTGAAAGTAAAAATGACAACACTACCTTTCATAAATAACATGAAGACTTCTGTTGTGTCGAAGTCTGTTGCCACTATGTTCCCCCTATTTTTCCCTTCAGTGTAGTGTTTTTATGGCGTTTTTATCACGTTATAGGTTTTATTATTTATATATTTAAAGTTTTAATGGCTACTGAGATGTATATGTGTGCATTTCTGTAATGTATCTGTATTGTTCTTAATGGTAAGTCAATTATTTTTACAGTATGAATAATATTATATGTATAATATTTATTTAATTATGTATGCAAACATTACATTTTTAAAACGACCAGTAAAGGAAAAAAAAGAAAAAGACAGGCTATATTTTAAAAGAAATACCCTAATAGAAAACTGTCAAATGTATGAAATATTGAATAAATTGTATTATAAAATACATGATATTATGCCTTTTTAGTATAACCAATTCAAATCTTTAATCTTTCTAAATGTAACGTGATGAAGGCGCTATAAAAGCACTACACTGAAGGGAAACATAGGGGGAACGGAGTTCGACACAACACTTCACAAAGCAAGTCTTACAATTAACAGCCTACACGAACACCCGTTTGATCGATCAGCAGTGAAACAAAAAAATAAAGAAATCGAAAATTACAACAGAAATTCAAATGAACACATATTTGCTAAAAGAAAAGTGAAATATGTTCTGCAATAATATTGGCATGTTGTGCAATTCATCCTCATAAAGAATATAGTTAACAGAACGAAATCATGTACAAAACTGATATTCTCGTCAATGTGTCCGTCTGGCGGAGCAGATATAGATGCAATTACATAGACAGATAGATAGATAATTAAGGAGATATATAGTTAGATAGATAGATAAATTAATAGATAGATGTATTAATTGTCCACTGGGGAAAGTTGTTTTCATAGTAAACCATATCTTCATAATCTACGGAATTATGGTATTCATGCATATGCCTTTAGTGTGTTTTATTTTTGATAAAATAATGTATGGCGTATGTCTCAAACATTCAGGAAGCAACAAGAAATTACATTTGCGCTGAACAATGTCCCATTTCCACGTCGATTATTACCGACATCTGTAGCTTGTCCAATGCAATTAAATGAATGGAAATAAAATGCCCCATCACAATGCGTAATGCCCACACTGTGCCCTCCAAACAACGTTTTTCCTCCTCTTTTCCCCCTCGCCAACGATAACTTCTACTTCACATTGAGTGAATTTACGTTTTTTTTTATTTCCTCTATGTGTTTGTCATGATTTCGCAATCAATGCATATTAACTTGTGGGCGTTTCACGGACTATTTATGGGCAACTATGGGCGTGTCATGAAGCCGCAAAAGCTGCGCTACATTTAGAATTGATTGTGATTTATTAAGGGAAAAATGCGTAGGATGTGCGTGCGCACGGTTTTATAAATCCGAATATTTCTGTGCGTACGCCCGTCCTATGTTTCATCCGTACGCCACTTCTGACGCAAATCCTACGCAAAGTTTTATAAATGAGGCCCCAGGACCTTGAAATTATTCTTACGAAACCACTCCTTCTTTGCCCGGGCGGTATGTTTGGGATCACTGCCATACTGAAAGATCCAGCCACGTTTCATCTTCAATGCCCTTGCTGACGAAAGGAGGTTTTGAGTCAAAATCTCATGATACATGGCCCCATTCATTCTTTCCTTAAATCGGATCAGTTGTCCTGGTCCCTTTGCAGAAAAACAGACCCAAAGCATGAGGTTTCCACCCCCATGCTTCACAGTAGGTATGGTGTTCTTTGGATGCAACTCAGCATCTTTCTCCTCCAAACACAAGAAGTTGAGTTTCTACCTAAAAGTTATGTTTTGGTTTCATCTGACCATATGACATTCTCCCACTCTTCTTCTGGATCATCCAAATGCTCTCTAGCAAACTTCAGACGGGTCCGAACATGTACTGGCTTAAGCAGGTGGACACATCTGGCACTGCAGGAATTGAGTCCCTGGCTGCATAGTGTGTTACTGATGGTAGCCTTTGTTACTTTGGTCCCAGCTCTCTGCAGGTCATTCACTAGGTTCCCCCATGTGGTTCTGGGATTTTTGCTCACCATTCTGGTGATAATTTTTACCCTACGGGATGAGATCTTGCGTGGAGCCCCAGATCGAGGGACATTATCAGTGTTCTTGTATGTCTTTCATTTTCTAATAATTGCTCTCACAGTTGATTTCTTCACACCAAGCTGCTTACCTATTGCAGATTCAGTCTTCCCAGCCTGGTGCAGGTCTACAATTTTGTTTCTGGTGTCCTTTGACAGCTCTTTGGTCTTGGCCATAGTTGAGTTTGCATTCTGACTGTTTTAGGTTGTGGACAGGTGTCTTTTATACTGCTAACAAGTTCAAACAGGTGCCATTAATACAGGTAACAAGTGGAGGACAGAGGATCCTCTTAAAGAAGAAGTTACAGGTCTGTGAGAGAAAGAAATCTTGCTTTTTTGTTATTGACCAAATACTTATTTTCCACCATAAGTTGCAAATAAATTCTTAGAGGGTCAGACAATGTGATTTTCTGGATTTTTTTCCTCATTTTGTCTCTCATGGTTGAGGTGTACCTGTGATGAAGATTGCGGGCCTCTCTCGTCTTTTTAGGTGGGAGAGCTTGCACAATTGGTGGTTGACTAAATACTTTTTTGCCCCACTGTATTAGTAGAACTGCGTCCACTAGGGGGAAACGTAGTCGGCGATCCACTTTATTCTCCTTAAAGGCAAGGTTTTATGGCTCGACAGCTTATAAAAACGTATTTCTGGGTTCTTGGCTTGTTAGCTGTACATATTGTCACACAGCAGCTTTTAGGCATTATTCTGTTTTTGTTATAAGCCAGAAAGGACAAGGAGGCGGCTTCTCCCAATACAAAGTCAATGGAGACGGTTGGATTGCTTTCCCCCACCGGTGGGCGTGGTTTTCAAATTTGCAAAACTGCGCTCTGTCTCTATTGATCAGTCAGCTCGCGCTGAGGAGGTGGGAACTTATGTTTATTTACATCTCCCTTTTGTCACGACTCGCGCACACACAAATAGTAAGATCCAAAAGCAGTTTAATAGGGGTGATCCAAAATCATAATCCGTACAAGTAAAAGGTCAAAATCCATAGAAACAGTCCAGAACATAAATCAAACACAAACACAGAAGGCGATGTAACTACAACAAGGAATCCACAACATAGACTGAACAGACAGGGCTTAAATACACAGACACTAACAAGGTGAGTGGGAATAGCTGAGAACAATGATCAATGATGACAGGAGGATTATGGGAGATGCAGTTCAATGGCACATGTGACAGTGAAGACAAGAGACATCTGGTGGCTAACTCAGGGAACAACACTAATACATAATACAAACACAGAACACAGTTTGATACTGTGACAGTACCCCCCTCTAAAGGAGTGGCTTCCAGACACTCCAAAATACCAAACACAAAAGTTCAGGTGGGTGGAGGAACGGAGGTGGACCTGGGGGAGGGATGGAGGGTCTAGAATCCAGGGCGGGGCCGGCAGAGCAGGAGGCCAGGGCGGGGCCGGCAGAGCAGGAGGCCAGGGCGGGGCCGGCAGAGCAGGAGGCCAGGGCGGGGCCGGCAGAGCAGGAGGCCAGGGCGGGGCCGGCAGAGCAGGAGGCCAGGGCGGGGCCGGCAGAGCAGGAGGCCAGGGCGGGGCCGGCAGAGCAGGAGGCCAGGGCGGGGCCGGCAGAGCAGGAGGCCAGGGCGGGGCCGGCAGAGCAGGAGGCCAGGGCGGTGCCGCGGGCGGAGGCTGGAGCCAGGGCGGAGCCGCGGGCGGAGGCTGGAGCCAGGGCGGAGCCGCGGGCGGAGGCTGGAGCCAGGGCGGAGCCGCGGGCGGAGGCTGGAACCAAAACAGGGCAGGAAACCTGGGCGGAGCCGGCTGGACCGGAACCCAGGGTGGTACTGGTGGTGTCAGGAACCTGGGTAGAGGGAGACAATAGAAAGAGGTCCTCTGGGCCAGGTTAAATAGTGCAGAGAGTTCGAAACTAGCCATCTTGGACCAGGCAGTGAGGGCAGGGAGCTTGGGAACAGCCATCTTAAGACAGGCATAAAGTTCAATACTGGCCATAGTCCTAGTGACAATAAAAAGTCTCTGGCCCTTTAGGGTGACCACCCTAACTGACCAACGAAACACATGGGGCTCAGATGACTCACTCGGCTCAGATGATTCACTCGGCTCAGATGACTCACTCGGCTCAGATGACTCACTCGGCTCAGATGACTCACTCGGCTCAGATGACTCACTCGGCTCAGATGACTCACTCGGCTCAGATGACTCACTCGGCTCAGATGACTCACTCGGCTCAGATGACTCACTCGGCTCAGGGTCGTGCTGAACAAAAGAGCAGAAGACAGACCACCCGCACCACAGAGCCATGGTAAACATAAGAAGCATTGAGTCTACGAGACATACCTCTGGAGCCTCTCTGAGCACAGGTGCAGGTGTGATGATGGCTCTTCTGAGAGCAGGTGACTGTGAGGCAGTAGCCATCTGGAAAGTAAAGGCCGGTATAACCGTGGCGGTCTCAAACGTAGGTGCAGACATTGTGACGGCCATCTTGGGAACAGCTGCTGGCTTAGTGGCGGCCATTTTGAGAACGGGTGCCAGCACGGACACAGCCCTGTTGAAAACAGTCCCCTCTACCACCGTGACCCTCTGATGAACAGGTGCGGGTATCGTAGTGGCAGTCTCCAAAACAGGTGCATCCCTGTAGACTGCCATCTTATGAACCGCTGCTGGCTTGGTGGCGGCCATCTTGTCTGGCATCGCAGGTGTGGCTGGATTATCCCACTGGCTACGATGCTCTAAGTAACGGGTAAATCCCCAGAAATCCAAAATTTCCAGTCCATTCATCTCCCACCTAGGGCTTTACTTCTATACGTTACATTAGTAATACGTTTGTTTATAATGTTGATTTATAGCCGTAGCAAATTTAACTGCTTGTGCTATCGTTTATTATGTTGTGCTATCTGTCGATTTTCTGTGCTTTTCACTGCATCTATTATGTAAAGCTGCTTTGATACAATTACCAAATTGTGAAAAGCGCTATATAAATAAAATTGAATTGAATTGAATTGAATTAAAGGGTCATCCAGGCAGGTATTAAATAGATCCTTCAGAGCTGCATCATTATAGCCCAGGCCGCGAGACAAGGTCCAAAAACTTTGGGCCAGACAACCCACCGGGTGACCCTGCTGGCGTAGGGCCCTTATGTTGCTTATCCGCCCCACTCTCTCCCTAGCAGTAGCGGGCGGACTGATCCGGATCCCCAATCCGCTGGATCTTTTCATGGTGGATTCCTTCTGTCACGACTCGCGCACACACAAATAGTAAGATCCAAAAGCAGTTTAATAGGGGTGATCCAAAATCATAATCCGTACAAGCAAAAGGTCAAAATCCATAGAAACAGTCCAGAACATAAATCAAACACAAACACAGAAGGCGATGTAACTACAACAAGGAATCCACAACATAGACTGAACAGACAGGGCTTAAATACACAGACACTAACAAGGTGAGTGGGAACAGCTGAGAACAATGATCAATGATGACAGGAGGATTATGGGAGATGCAGTTCAATGGCACATGTGACAGTGAAGACAAGAGACATCTGGTGGCTAACTCAGGGAACAACACTAATACATAATACAAACACAGAACACAGTTTGATACTGTGACACCTTTTTCAGGTAGGCTCCTTTGAATGATTAATGTTTAAAAAACTTTATTAAACACTTTAATCAACTCTATGCTTTTGAGGTTTTTGAATAAGCTTGATATGTGTTTGGGACTAATGCTAATTGGGTTATTGTTCAGCAGCTGGCTAAATTCAGTCATGTAGAGTCGACTATGTGGCATGCAATCTATAACCTGTGATGAAGAAGGCAGGGAATTGACGAGGATGAGGGACAAATTGCAATTGTTAAGCAGTGTATTTATGGGTTTATTCCTAGTGCAATCGTTTTTATATTTTGAGCATTGTTTGTTGATTAGCTGAATACTTTGTTAATACTACCTGTTGTGTATGATTGTACTTGTTGAGGAGAAAAAAAAAGATGACATAGTTCTTTAACAGCTATGCAAACAATGAAAGAAAAGTGTAGCCCAGTGGTTTTCAAACTGGGGGCCGGGGCCCCCAGGGGGCCGCGAGATGGTGCCAGGGGGGCCCCAGTTTATGACATTTTATGAAATACATTAATTTATCATGAATTCTGTGTAATTAAACCTAAAAAAAATAAGTCTACTAATCAAAAGCAATACTTTTTTTGTATAATCTAATGTTTTTTAAATTAAAATGTTGAGTTTTAGAACAGTTTTTGTCACAAATTTTCTTTGGGGGGCCACAAAGGAATGCACAGTACACAATGGGGGTCGCATGCTGATAAAGTTTGGGAACCACTGGTGTAGCCTATATTATTTTAACGTAAAAACTGTAAATTGTTACATTTACACCACCAGAGAAAAAGCTTTTCAGGGCACAAGTAGCAAAATTTAGCAGTCACACACAGTCCTGCCAGACCCATGTCACTATGAAGCTTACCATTATCTTTTTGTCACGCAGTATCAATAAGATACAGAAAAGAAAGAGGCAGGAGAAGATTGACACCTTTTTCAAGAGAAATCCTGTAAAAGATGGACGTTGATAAATGTTGACATTAAACAACAGTAGACTATTACCATTATATATTGTTGCATTAATTTAATATATTACTTTTCAAGTTTCACTAAGGTTTCCTAGTACCACAGCCTTATTCCTTTATCACTGCACCCTTGTTTAGGAGATGAGGTTGCTGGAGGCATCAGTTTAAAGAGAGAGAGAGAGAGAGAGAGGCACAGAAAGCTTCACAGGTGAGCAATGAAAAATGAATACAGTTTGGGAAAGAGGTCTATGAAAGGAAGAGAGGGTGTGTTTGTGTCATGGGCGGTGCTTAATTCCATCCCAGGTGCACATACGCATGTTTCTGATGTGTTTATATCAAATTTAAAATGTTATCCATCCCCCACACTTTTGAAAAGCTTGCTACGCCTCTGGTTTCCTGGAATACGGAAACGCAACTTACTGCGGCGGTAGACTACAATGGACAGGAAACATAGAAAGTAGTCTAAAACCACTTCCGTTGCATTGAGGACTTAACGCCATGTGATAAAACAGCATCGCGCCTCAGACTTAAAAAAAAGCATAATTCTCAGAAAAAAATGGACACAATTTTTGAGCACATGTTAACCTTGCAACCGATTTTTATTTTAGACAATAAGAAAAACAAACAAAATAAAGAAAAAGACAAAGTACTTTCCACAAATGAACTATAAAACGTCATATAAGAATACCTATCTACATTAAAAGATGTGAACTCTTACCTTTCAATCGATTTTTATTGCAGACAATAAGAAAAATCCACAAATAAAGGAAAAAGACAAAGTACTTTCCACAAATGAACTATAAAACGTCCTAAGAATAACTCTGTACATTAGAAAATATGCACTCTTACCTGCACCCAACTAAAACTGCAACTAGACGATGCTGAAATCAGCTCCTGGTCCACAATTATCATGAACTGATTATTATGAATTTGATGCGAAAACCATGGAGGAGGGAATGCTGTGAAAGAGAACGAATGCGTGCAAAACAAACAAACAAGTGCATCAGAGAATGTGCGTGTGCGCGCAAGCCAAAGAGAGCCAAAGAGAGCGAGTTAAGGGAGATGGTTCTCACTGCGGAACACAACATCCAGGGGGCGGGGTTGGATCTAGATCCAACTCCTCCCACTTTATATACTTTGTTCCGCCAAATGAACCAGAATATTTGCGTTGTTGCAGCCCGCAATAAGTTGCAACATGTGGTTTGCTCTTATCAGTTTAAGTGTACGTTTGATAAATAATATAGTCAAGAAAGATTCATAATTTAGAAAGTATCACATTAAGGTGTAACGTGAAGGACACGTTCCTGACAATGTGAAATCCCTGAAGGGATTTATTTGTACATTATCCAACCTATTACAAAGCTATTCCTATACGAGTAAATATAAAAACAAATGTATTTGATATATTTTATTAGCAAATAAAAAAGTAAACCATCTATGAGGGAAACCTGTTTCCTATTGGCTGTAAGCAAAGACGCGTTAAAACGTCCATAAAAGATAAACATTCAATTTATTAATTTCTAAATAACATGCCATAGCCTATATATTTTAATAATTATGCATATTTATACTGTATTCATTCATAGGTCTTAAACTGCATGTGGTAAGATTACTCGTAGGCTTACCCGAAATGTTTTACTCCAAAACATTATAGCAAAACAATTACATTTCACCCTAAAGGCACTACGTTTATTGTAGTCATAAGTAAAGTTCGTTTTTATGTCAAAAGAATAACTTAATTACGTTACGAGTTAATGCAGAAATGGTAACGCAGCAACACGTGTATGACGTGTCTTGTGGTAAAACTGTCGTCCAATGGGATCTCTGGATCTGGATCCAGCTCCGCCCCTGGATCTGAATCCAACCCCGCTCCCTGGATGTCGTGTTGAGCGTAGGTCCTACGGCGTAGGTATGGAAGGCCAACAGGGCAAAAACGTGTTAAAAATACGTGTTAACACGCACCAGGGCCGGAGTGGGACTCATTTTCAGCCCTGGAGTTTCAAGCCTTAGACCGGCCCACTTTAGTTCATGACTGACTATTGAAATAATATCTTTAAACCCTCAGTAGTATAAGTCTGCAGTAGTGCACTGTTCTCTGCAGCCTTGCAATTCACTGTATTTTTCAAATCATATTCCGTGCAAATGCAGTAAACAATTATAATTTTTGCCATAATCATGCAGCTCTACCATAAGATCATAATATTACTAAAGTAAACTTATTCAAAAACTAAAGGAAACAAATGTGTTTGTGTTTTCCTCTATATTTCTATTTCTAAAAAATTGTGAGTCTTGAGATTAACTGTTGGGTTGATAACGTTTGGAAACCCCTGATATACAATACACAAGCAAGATTTATCAAGTATGCATTGGAAACAAATGGAAAAAATCTGTATCTTTTTTTAGTACTTAGATCATGTCTATTGCTAAATAACGTAGGCCTACATTGTGTTAAAAAAAGAAAACATCATGGATATACTTTTGAAACTACTTTTTTCAAATAAACTAATGAGTTTTGCATCAAATAGATTTTTGTTCCTCTTGCAATAAACGATGAATAATGACTATTCATAGAGAATTCATCTATGACTTGGATAAAAAAATACGTTTTGTAAATTCTTTTCCTTTTAGAGGCCAGCCCGTTTGTATTAAGACGCGCTCAAGTTTATTTAAAATATAATAGACGCGCGGCCGGCAAGCACACTCAAAAGACGCGCTCAAGTTTATTTAAAATATAATAGACGCGCGGCCGGCAAGCGCACTCAAAAGAAGCGCTCAAGTTTATTTTAAATATAGACGCTCGGCCGGCAAGCGCACTCAAAAGACGCGCTCAAGTTTATTTAAAATATAATAGACGCGCGGCCGGCAAGCACACTCAAAAGACGCGCTCAAGTTTATTTTAAATATAGATGCGCGGCCGGCAAGCGCACTCAATATAGACGCGTCTGAAACAAAACTCGTGTTCAAGTAAGCGCTTTGAAAACCAGAAGACAGCGGCACGTCCTGCGTTTCCCATGCGTTTAAGATGTCAATGAACCCTAATGCAAGAATTTTTCCAATAAGTGGTCGGGACTCGGGATACAATCAACTTGTGCATAAAGCGACGGGAACATCTCTCACCCGCAAATACGCGTCATCCCGGTGGCATGACAACACCGGCTCTCGTGGCCAAAAAAAACAGACCGGCCCACCGGGAATCCTCCCGGTTCTCCCTATGGCCAATCCGGGCCTGACACGCACTACGTGTTAACGCGTAAATCACGTGTTAACACGCACTACGTGTTAACGCGTAAGTGCGTGTTAACACGTAAATGGAGTTTTACCACCATCTAGTGGTGTGGCGAATCTGACCTAAATACACAGAACGGACAGATAGATAGGATTGTAAATTGAAGTATTTTATCCTAAATATATATTTTTAAAAGTAAATAACAGTGAATAATGATCATAAATAGTTTACAACTTGGACTATATATAATAATTATAGTATCATTTAATTTTGTTATAAATAATTTTGTTAGCTTTGTGAATTAGGCAATAGTACCTGCCTATGGAAAGAATTATATTCTTAAAAATAGAGGTGTTAAATGATGACACAGTAGTGTCACACAATTCTTATAAACAGTAGAGGATGATTAATATTGCAAGAAAAATTTCTTTAAACACTACTTAACCACAGGTAATCTAATTAAGTTTATGTTAATAACAATTGGTTAATAGCAAGATTATGAACATAAATGGAATGTATGCTCAAGCAGATGGTACATCTGCATCATTTGTGAACACACACACACACATTATGATGTTCTACGTATGAAGTCTTTGGACTACCTGCCATCATGATCTGATTGCACTTAAAGCTAGTTCAGCTAGTTTATTAATGCCTTATAAAATTTGTTTTTCACTAGTGTCATACACATATCCTTAATAATACAGTATAGCAATACCACACTATATACCGGTAATTACAACCAATTTAGCATATGAACAACAGATGGAACTCTATATGTATGGCCTAATGGGAGAACATCAATGTCATTGTATAGACCAGTTCATAAGATGCAAACAACACTGGTCCAGAAGCACCCCCTGTTTCCATTTTTTAACACTAGATAAACGTTTGGATAAAATAAACCAACCGAACATATAAACCTGAATTAACTGAAGTTAAACAAACATCTTAAAGATAATAATATATGTAAAATAAAAAAATAACTGTCACAAACTGTAACAGGAAGTGTTTCTGGACCAGTGTTGTTTACATCATTTGAACTGGTCTATAGAGCAGTTATAGCCTGGGTGCCAGCCGATCTTAGCCCCGCCCACAAGAATTTGAAAACGGGAAGATCGGTGTGGCGTTTCTCCGTTGAGGAGCTACTATGCTAAGACAAATGCTGGTCGAACCAATCAAATTGTCAGGGCGGGCTTTATACGATGATGGACAGATAATCAACAGTAACGTAATGAACCACGTCACCAAAGAGCGCGTGTGTTGTTGAATGGCTGCCGCTGTAGAGTTCAAGTTCAGATGTGTGGATTCTGACATTGATCCTGTTCTAAAAGATATCGACAGAGCATTGATTTTAAAAGAGGAACAGAGAAACGCGAGCAGGGCATTTGTTGATGTTTTTGCCGTCCTTCCTATTCTGCAAAAGTTGGTCGCAACTGAAATGGCTAACGTTATCACGACGATGCAACTCAGCGTGCACGACGAGATGGATATAATTAGCGGTCGTTGCCAGCTTCTTTTCGGAAGCCCGGAATCGTGGTTGCTGAATAAGTGGAGGGACATGCTAGGCTCCAATATTTTCAAGCCAACGTAATGGGTATTGTCGTGGATGAAGTTCACCTAACGTACAAACGGTAAGAGATAGTCTTAGTAAATACTTCATGTTGTGATATAAACGAAATGTTGTAAACATAATAGGTGTTGATGTACATTCGCTAACTCAGTATAATCACAATGTTAGTGTCATTGTAGCGAAATAACTAGCAGTTCGGTCAGGCTGCAAAGACGTAATTTCAACATACACTCACACACACACTCCGTTGCTCTGATTGGTCGTAGGTCTATCCTATTGAGTGCAGAGGCATTTTTCGGTTGAGACACGCCTCATAATTATAGCTCAATGGAGCGGTATCAGACTCAAATTCTGACTAGAATTGAGTATGACAACGTCAGGCTAGAGCAGTTAGGCTTTAAAACATGCTTTTTGAGTTTAATTAATAATCTTATTTTGTCTGAAGGAGGCTCTCTACTACATACCTTTTAAGCTTTTTTTTTACTTTTTGGCACGCGTTGCCTCAGACAAAGTTTCCATATCAGAAAGTATGTGTCATAGATCAATCTGAGGCTTCCAATGGATTAGTCACGCTCAGACTGTTTCTTTGTCATAGTAACTAGAACTACTCTGCAGCAGATACTAGAACAATTATGCAAATGTAATAAACTTTTGCTTTTTTTCTGTGTATTTTCTGATCTATAAGACACTTTGGATGAATGTATATGCTAAATGAATAAATGCATATGTGATGACTGGAAAAAAAGAAGAATGGCAATAAAACACATGTCTTTAGCTTTGATTGGAATTTAAAAAAAAGTGCTTTCTTGTTTTCACCTTTTGTTTTTTTCCATCTGATCCTTTTTAAGGAAAAGTAAAAGTGACATAATGACCAATGTATGGTAACCCATACTTGAAATGTGACGTCTGTATTTAACCTATCAAGTGAGTGGTGAACACGCGCTGCACGTCGTGAACATACACACCCAGAGCAGTACTGCAGTGCCCGGGAAACACTGGGAGACAGGTGGCTGGCTCAAGGCACCTCAGTCGCAACCTGTCAGCCGTGAGACTCGAACCAGCAAAACTCTCAGGTTATAAGGCCGACTCTAACTATTAGACCATGACTGCCTATTATCTTATGATGTAAATATTATGTTATATTTAAGAAGTTAAGCTTTTTTGGTAAATGTTAACAGCCTTTTATCAACAATTCATTGTTTCACATATTGATACAAAGTAAAAGCTTAAGTGCAAGTTGTTTTTAAATTAAGCGAGCTCAAACATATATTTTAGTCTAATAATTTTAGGATAAGCACCTAGGATAAGTTAAACAATGAAATTAATATTTATGATGAACACTTGCTAACAAGAAAGATAAAAACAAGAAGTCATCCTAACAGTGATTAGTTTTACCTTTACCTTTGCTGAGCACTTGACCCCAAAAATGTTATTGTTTGTGTTGATGCATTGTGATAGTTTGTAGGAAGAATACAAAAAATTCTGTGGTAATTTTTAACACCATGGGTGTGGATCTAAGCAGTGTTGATTTAACTCTGGAGCTTTTGCTGAAATTAGAAATAGTTTCAACTACCCTAACCTAAAGGACTGAATGGCAAGGTAAGGAAAATAACAGGACAAAGAGTACACTTCTATTAGTAATCATAATAACTTCTTACATTGAACTGATTATACTTTGATTTCTGTAATTTTGTTATTATATTTGTGTGTAAGTATAAACAGGGTTGGGAGAACTACTTCAACATAATTTCCAATACAGTTACAAATAACCTTAAAGAGATGCAGTAATCTAATTCAAGTATCACAAAATGAAAGTAATCAAGACTTACCTTTAGACTACTTCAATGTCAAATATGTAAATAAACTTAATAGAAAAGCATCAGAAGAGTCTTTCAAACTCCAAGCAGATATGAGACAGATAGGCTACTCACTACAGGGGGCTGCAAGAATAAAACAAAAATATTTATTTTTGATTATGCCCTCGATAATCATGATAATTAATGTTGATTAAAAAACTACATTAAAATGCTTAATTGCATTTTTATAGGTAATTCATTTTATAGGCTAAAACGTTTGAATGGTTTTTGCTTGCTTACATCTCGTCACATCCTAGCGAAACCCACAAGTTTTCTAAGCTAACAGACTGCATTAGTGATATTAGGGACTGGATGGCACATAACTTTCTTATGCTAAACTCCAATAGGACTGAGATACTTATTATTGAACCAAATCGCTCCAAACATAATATGTCAGACTACAAGTTGCCCATAGATGGCTGCACGGTGGTGCCATCTTCCAATGTTAAGAACTTAGGCGTGATGTTCGACAGCAATCTATCTTTCGATAGTCATATCTCCAATGTCTGCTGCACAGCATTCTTCCATCTTAGAAATATCTCGAAAATACGCCATATGCTGTCTGCATCAGATGCAGAAAAGCTTATCCACACTTTTATGACCTCTAGAATAGACTACTGTAATTCGTTACTCGGGGGATGTCACGCAAAACAGGTAAACAAGTTACAGCTGGTTCAAAACGCCGCTGTAAGAGTGCTTACTCGATCAAAAAAGTATGACCACATAAGTCCAATTCTGGCATCTTTACACTGGCTACCAGTTAAATATCGCATAGAATTTAAAATATTACTAATCACCTACAAAGCCTTAAATGGCCTAGCGCCCTCGTATATTAAAGAACTATTATCAGAATACAATCCACCACGTCAACTGCGATTCAATTCAATTTTCAATTCAATTTTATTTATATAGCGCTTTTCACAATACTCAATTGTTTCAAAGCAGCTTTACATTAATAAAAGCAGTAAAAGCACAGAAAAACGACAGATAGCATAACATAATACACAATAGCATAAGCAGTCAAATTTGCTGCGGCTATGACGCGACATTATGAGCGAGCATATTACTAATGTAACGTCGAGAAGAAGAAGCTAAGTTAAGCCCAAGCAGGCTACCTCCCCGGGGTAAAAAACCCCCTAGGAGAAAAAAAACAAAAACCCCGGGTTGTTTAGTCGAGGAAATAAAAATAAAAGTCCTAGGAGGGAAAAACCCTTGGGAGATATACATGTATATACACACATATTAACGGATAAGGAGCTTAAGCGGAGATTAAGCAGAGATTAAGCGGATATTAAGCGGGTCCTGCCGGTGGTTGTTGGTCAGGCATCAGCTGGGCATCACATTGAAGGACGACCAGTAGATCAGAGGTGTGCCGACTTTCACATCTACCGGAACTGGGTCTGTTTGTCCCATTGTCCTCAGGGTCAATGGGACCCAGGGACAAGACAGGGAGAGAAAAACAAAATCATATTAGCGTAGGGGCCGTTCACATGTAATGCAAGTGTCACACAGTGATGTGGTTGAATCATCTTAGTTTCAGACAGACTAACTATTGCAGCATAATTATATTATCCACAGTTGAGGATTTTGCAAATTGGGGGCCCACTGCGACGGTATATATGGTAACTAAGGGTCACCTTCCGATTTTTAAGAGAAAATGAAACCTGTCGACCCGTTTGACTAAGGCCGTAACCCCACTGTCGTCGTTAATGCAGGTTCAGTGGCAAACGGGTCTGTATGGCATACTATTCGCAATAGAAAGAAAGCGCCAAAATCACAACCCAACCATACGTGCCAACCCGTTTGACTAAGGCCAAAAGCCCCACTGTCGTCGTTAATGCAGGTTCAGTGGCAAACGGGTCTGTATGGCATACTATTTGCAATACAAAGAAAGCGCCAAAATCACAACCCAACCATACGTGCCAACCCGTTTGACTAAGGCTGGAGGCCCCACTGTCGTCGTTAATGCAGGTTCAGTGGCAAACGGGTTTGTATGGCATACTATTCACAAGAACACGAAAGTTCCAAAATCGCAATCCAACTATAGGTTAAGATAAGATTTTTATTTATTTATTTGGTTGGTCTGTGTTATGACCGCGAGTGCTTTGTTCCGTACAGATAACTATTTCGAGTTAAGTACTTTTACTAGACAAATTATGCGAATGCTTTGTTGAAGAGAAAAGTTTTAAGTCTAGATTTAAAATTATCGACTGTGTCTGATTCTCGGACATCGGTTGGTAAATCATTCCAGAGCTTAGGGGCTAAGTAGGAAAATGACCTTCCACTTTTAGACACTTTTGATAGTCTAGGGATAATCAAGAGACCAGAGTTTTGCGACCGTAGTGTGCGTGATGGATTGTATTCTGATAGTAATTCTCTAAGATATGAGGGTGCTAGGCCATTTAAAGCTTTGTAGGTGATTAGTGATATTTTAAATTGTATGCGATATTTAACTGGTAGCCAGTGTAAAGATGCCAGAATTGGGCTTATGTGGTCATACTTTTTAGATCGAGTAAGTACCCTTGCGGAAGCGTTTTGAACTAGCTGAAGCTTGTTTACTTGATTTGCATGGCATCCCCCGAGTAGCGAGTTACAATAGTCTATTCTAGAGGTCATAAAAGCATGGATAAGCTTCTCTGCGTCAGATGTGGACAGTATATGGCGTATTTTCGAGATATTTCTAAGATGGAAGAATGCTGTGCGGCAGACGTTGGCGATATGACTATCGAAGGATAAGTTGCTGTCGAACATCACACCTAAGTTCCTAACCGTGGAAGATGGCACCACAGTGCAGCCATCTATGTTCAACTTGTAATCTGACATATTATGTTTACGATCATATTACGATCACAAAATTCTGGCCACTTAATTATCCCTAGAATATCAAAAGTGTCTAAAGGTGGTAGATCCTTCTCCTACTTAGCTTAGCCCCTAAGCTCTGGAATGATTTACCAAATACTGTTCGAGTATCAGACACAGTCGATCAATTTAAAACTAAACTTAAGACATTCTTCTTTAACAAAGCATTTACATAAAATGTCCATTAAATATACTTATCCCGCAATAGTTAGTTTGTCTAGAATAAAGCACTCACCTCATATTGGGTAATATACTTATGCCGCAAGCCTGTCTGGAACCGAGCTGACTTAAACCACTATACTGTTTGACACTTGCATAACATGTGAACAGCCCCTACGCTAATAGGATTCTGTTTCTCTGTCCCTGTCTCGTCCTCGACCCTGAGGACAATGAGACAAACAGACCCAGTTCCTGCAACCGTGAGGGTCATCACACCCTCATCACATATATATATATATATATATATATAATGTATCTCTCTCAAGGGTTTTTTCCCTCCTAGGAGTTTTCCCCCTGGACTAGCCAGGAGGGTTTTTCTCCTAGGGGTTTTTTTCATCCCCTGGAGAGTCCGCCACCATTGGCTTAACTTACTACTTTACTGTATATGTTACATTATTATGCTCGTTTTTCTATGCTTTTCATACATCTATTAATGTAAAGCTGCTTTGAAACAATTAACTATTGTGAAAAGCGCTATATAAATAAAATTGAATTGAATTGAATTGAATTGAATTGAATTGAATTGAATTGAATTGAATTGAATTGAATTGAATTGAATTGAATTGAATTGAATTGAAAGCCGGAGCCTCCGGAGGTCGCAGGCAGATTGAAAACGTCATCAAGCCTTGTTTTTTTTTAGGATGATTTGCCAAGTCTTCCAATATTGCAAGATAAGCACTGTGTCAAGCATTTGTCTGAGCTTTTTTATATAGGGGTCATCAAGCCAATTAAGCATATTAAAAATATTTATGCTTAACTAAGAATAAAAACTTAATTGTTTATATTCTTGACGTATGCAGCCTACAAATGCGACCTGCGGAGGCTGCAACCTTATTTAATATGTATTGTAATATATCACATTAACCCTTGTGCACTGTTCCAAATCTCTACCCTTTCATGTTGTTATAGTGGCCAAAAATGGCTACTAAATGAAACGGTTGTAAAAAAAAATCAAAAATGACTGATTTTCAATATAAAAAGTGATTGTGGACTGGATTTTTTTTCTCACCTTTTTCAAAGTCTTGGGCATGCCAAAGATTAGTAAAAACACTGGCTTTGATGCATTTTTAGTTTTTGTGCAGCATCAGATTTAATTTTTTTTCTGCCTCATTTATGGTTTGTGGCCATTTTTGCCCCATTGACTTCCATAACAATGTTTTTTTTATTGCAAAGCCATGACACCATATAATCATGCATTCTTGATTGTTGGTGTATTTTCCTTTTGCAAAGAGGTAAAATTTATAATTTTTTACTGTTAATCACCATGTGGCACCATTAACCCTTTAGTAGGCCTGTGCAAAACACAGAGCTTTATTTATGGTTTGTACATTGAGTTATATGGACTTTATATGGGCAACATCAGTGATGACGTGCTGGCTTGGGGGTGGGACAAATAAAGCAAGATATTCTCTCTTGATCACTCAAGGTTGTGAAAAAGTATCAATCTGTGCTACCAGTACACCATCAGAACACATTTTCAGTGTGGATGGAAACATTATTACCCCAAAAAGTTTCCTCACTTGTTGTGTCACGGATTAAAGCGCTACAATAAACACACATATAGGCGCCGAACCCGTGGATGCTCCAGGGCTCTTTTTTATTCATTTACTTCACATTTCACATTTAAAACCATGCAGAAAACATGACTGGGCCACTTTCCTCCTTTTAAAAGAGTTTGAGTGCTCCCGAGCATCGTCATTGTAACCTAAGCATTGCTTTACGTTGTGGCGGGCACCCACTGGCAAAAAATACGTTTGTTAAGAAACCTATATCTGATCCTCATTTACATTTTTATATTTCAAAATATATGAATGCATTATATGTAAGACCTACATGCATCAATGAGAGAACCCCCCCCCCCCCATCATGTGAGGACAGAAGAGTCACACCCTACCACACTTTCTCGTCCCCCTTTCCTCATGTTCTAAAAGCAAACTGTATATGGACGAGCACCAGACGATTCTGTCGCGATTGGTTAGGAGCGTGAGGACGCAAATGCAGAGTTCAATGAAATAAATAACATTTAATATAAAACAGGAAAATAAAACACGAGTATGAAACAACGGCCAGGTAAGCACAACAGGAACAAACGGGAGTAATGACAATGATCCAGCAGTGAGCAAACAGAAAACAAAAGTATATATACACACAGACTAAATGACAAACAGGTGTGATGAGGCAGGTAATTAATCAATGAATGTCCAGGTGACAACAATCGGAACAGAGACAAGACATGACACGGATTAACCGTGACAGATGCTGATCCAGTGAGTACTCCATTAAAGGCATACTGTAGGCCTGGCATGTCTTCTCTACTGGCTTCAATATGAATCCGATTAAATGTGATAGGGTCAAGGCCCCATTTCATCAGCAGATAACGGCGATGATGATGAGGAGACCATCTCTATGGATTCCAGAAGGCATAAGGCAGGGTTGTCCAAAGTCGGTCCTGGAGGGCCTGTGGTCCTGCAGAGTTTAGCTAAAACTTCCCTCAACACACCTGCCTCAAAGTATCTAGTCTGCCTAGTAAGACCTTGATTAGCTGGATCAGGTGTGCTTGATTAGGGTTGGAATAAAACTCTGCAGAGACACCGGCCCTCCAGGAGCAGGAGTGGACACCCCTGGCATAAGGTATCATGTCAAACTTGTGAACGTACTATTCAGTCTACAATGGTGAGGAGTCATCATTTGGAGCCATCACAAAATCTCATTTCTTTTACAGGACCCAGTGTCATTGGTGAACTGGACTGCACACATAAAGATAAAAGCCCCCTCAGGTGCCCATGAGGCAGATTTTGTAAATATGAAATCTTTTCACAGCATTAATGTTCAGGTGAACATAACTTTTTGATCTTTTCCATTGAAAACTGTCAAAATGGCCTGGCTCAGTCCATGACTCCAGAATCTTTCGGACCTCTGAAATCTATCAGCGCCTATCACAAGGTGAGCCACACAACCCCTATTAATAACCACTTTTTTACATAATGTCTGTGTCAAGAATATCACTGTGTTTATGAGGTAGTAATGATGAGATTTTGTGTTGACAGGTGAATTCTCTGGTGTATTGCTGGGAGACAGGGGGTATGGCTGCCAGCCTTTTTTCCTGACACCTTTCACAGACCCCCAGGAAGCACAGCAGGCCTACAACTATGTCCATGCCAGGACCAGGGCTAGAGTTGAAATGACCTTTGGCCTCCTGAAGGCACACTCTCACTGCATTCACAAGTTAAGGGTCAGCCCTGTGAGGGCATGTGACATTACTGTGGCTGCTGTCCTCCACAATGTGGCCTGCCTGAGGAAGGAGAGGGCCCCCAGAGTGCCGCCAGCCATGGACTGGGACAATCTGGAAATCTTCCCTGATGACAACAGTGGTCGGCTGCTGAGGGACCAATATCTGTTGAATTATTTAAGTAAGTATGTGTGCTTAATTTTTTTTCAATTGATTTGGCCTCTTTTGATGTTTGTGCTGTATACTGTGTGTATACTGTTTGTAATACAAGCTTGCAGGGAGGCTACTGCATCCATTAATTTGTCTGTTCAGTTAGTGTGTGTATGGATTTGTCCTGCATTTATTTCAGTGTGCAGACATGCAGGGTGTGTTATATACAGACCTTTGAATGTGTATTTATCCTTTGGTTGTATAATATGCTTTGATTCTGTGCTTTCCATCTTGTATAGTCTCTGTGTGACTTCAGTTTCGAAAGGAGTTGATGGTTTACCTGCTTTGTTTTGTCCTTATTCAATAAAGAAACATAATGTTACACTTTGTGCTTTTATATTTATATGAAATGTGTATTTTATATGACAGAGTATAAGGGCCACACAGAGGAAAGGAGAAAGTCATACATTTGAGACTGGTTCTTTCTGTGGAAAGATGCATATTGTTATTACAGTCCTGATACAATTTGATGCTCACGTGCCAAAAGATTTAGTATGTCCTTGTTTCTGAAACCATACTGAAGTACAATTCCACGAAATGCCCCACAACTGTTATTGTAACAACTGTCCTCATCTAAAACAACAAGTTACAATATTACGACTTCATTCTCTGTCTGTTTTTTTCCTCTGTGGCACTAATGTTCTATCATTTTATATATAGCCTTATTTAATTTATCCATGTTTAGTTGGTGTTGTGGTCTACCACATAACTTAATCTGGGATGCGTTGATGTTCTGCATGCGATTGTGGTTGTTGACGCACTGTGGAGCATGTGGATCATTAATATGTACATTTTGTTTATGTGACTATATTTAATATCTGCAGACCAATCATCGTCTGATATTTGGTCATTTTGAGATTACCGGTATTGGTGTCCCATCAACAGAGCCACTAGTCTCCATCCTGTCCATATTTATCAGATGCTTTGATGAAAAATCAACTAAGGTTTGGTCAGTGTATAATGCACATCCTATGATATTTCAGATGTTGTTTTTGTGTGCTCTTTTCAGTTACATTTAGTCTATGTTGGCAAGCTAACAGGCTTTACATATAAAAAAGGCAGCTAAAACATTTAAGCAGTTTCCTGGTTAGGGTTTAATTCAGGGTTTAGACTAGGCCTTAGAGTTATATTAGGAAATTTAAGTAGGCCTAGTTTTTACAAACATACCTTACAAAAACAATAATGGTGTGCATCTTGACACAAAGCAATGGCACTTATATAGTTATGTGAGGGGAAGCTGTTATAAAACAGCTTAAACATGCAATTTAGTCTTGGACTAGACTTAAGCCCTGTCCTGGAATCTGTGCCTTAAAAGGTATGTTTGGTGTAAGGTTATAAGCCGACAAACTGTTATATTGACAAACTATTGATTTACAGTTCCTAACTCACCAACCCCAAAAGCATATGTGAAATACAAATAAGGCAGTGAAATCCATGGGTTTCTGTTAGAGATAGTACTAACCACTCCAGGTCTGGGATTAGGTGTGTTGCTTTCCTACACTTCATGTGGGATTGTTCTACTGTGGCCTTCTGCATAAAGTTTCCTTTGGAGAAAACCTTATCGATTAAAGTCATTTTATAAGCACACACTGTTGACAGGCCAACATTCTCCCTAAAATTAAGATAAACAACAAGGAATATTTTTGTATTGCATCTGTTATCTGATAAGAGTCTCAGGTGAGCCGTGACTACCAATAAATCTAGACCAACAGGAACAATCGGTTTTATCTAAAAATTCCAACATCTGGCATGACATGATTTTATTTTCATGTGACACAAACACACCCCGTATATGACTGTGTCCCTCCAATGTGCCGCCCTCAAAATAAACACATAAGAAAAATATATACGGTAAGACTTTACAACAAGGTTTTATTAGTAAACGTTAGTAGGCTAAACTAACATTAACAAACAATAAACAATATAGTTTAAAATTAGTGTGAATGACACTTTTTTGTGGGCTTTGATGTTTGTGCTGTTGATTTCTAATCCCTGTCTGGTTGCACACCTGTTTTTCTGGGTTTGATTATTGGTGTCCCCTGCTCTTACTTCACGGGTCTTAAGTAACGGGTCTTAAGTCTTAAGTAAAGTAAAAAAGTAACGTTTTAAAATGAATTAATAAGAATAAAAGTATTCATTTGGGAATACAATTAAGCTTAATGTAGGGGATGTTATAATAACAATGTATTTAAAAATTATAATTTGTGCTTTAATAGCAGATCTAAACAACTAAATGAATAGGATGATGATAATAATAAAAACATTCACATTTAGCCTACTTATAGCCTACTTAAAGTGACTAACAGTGCATTTAAGCTACATATTTTATCAGTATGTGTGTTCCCTGGAAATCAAGCCCTACAACCTCAAGCCACATGAACACTTTACCTAAATATTATTTAAAAATAAGCATAATCATTATAAAACCAGTCAAAAAAAGACATTCTTTCAATTTGGGGCATTATACGTTAATATGGTGGTGTTTGAGGACCCCTTGTGGACATCTGATGCAACTGCAGACATTAATTTTGATACTATTCTGCCTATTTTATCATCTGATATTACGTGAATCAATGCCCATTTCAATCTAAAACACTCCCACGTGAATTTATTTTTTAGTATTTCCTATAATAAATTGTTGTAAAATTCATAGATATATTGTGTTTTTAACCTTACCATAGTGAATGCAAAAATTAGTAGGAAAAAAATACTATGGTAATTCAATGGGCCCCATCTTTAAAGTGGACTACTCCTTTAACAAATTGCAATATACTACAATATATTACTATTTACTATTATTTACTATAATAAATACTACAGTATGTGAGAGTAATAAAAAAAACACTTCTGCAATTATTAATAAATTTAATAAAATCGTGATTTCTCTGCAGCTTGTATTGAAATGATTTACACTACTGGAAATCACATTTACCTACATTTGTAATGCACTTTATGGTTATGCTTTTTTAAAAGATAGATTTATACAAGTGATGGCACATCAAAGAAAATATAGGTTGGAAATGTGAAGGTTTTATTAGTCTATTATACTTACAAGTAACTTTGAAACCCAACACACATCTTGATCTCATAAAATTTAAATTAGTATTTAAAAAGACATGGATTAACACAATAAAATATGAAATGAGAAAGCATAATTTTTAAATTAAAGTGTTTTTTAAAGAAATACAATGTGTTTTGATGTGACATTACACAGCCTTTAAACAAAAGCAACCTGAATTACACAAATATATTAATTAAATGTGAAAAACAGTTGTTGTTGGATAATATTTTTGAAATGTTTTACAATACATTTCAAATGGCATAACACAGAATATCATGATTTTTGTGTACACATAAAGATAAGAATTCTGGTCAAAAGCTAAACTATTACATGCTCTAATAGCCTGTTTGCTTTTAAAGTCAAAACATAAAAAAACAAAAACATGCTTCATTCAGATAATTAATAACATCAAAGCATTTACAAACATTTAAGCATTTAGCAGACACGTACAAAAATTTGGAAACACTTAAGCAATTTGTTATATTTACATTTAGCAGACGCTTTTGTCCAAAGCAACTTCTATTAAGCTCTGTGATGCATAAAGTGCTCATCCAATTAGAAACCATTTAAATTACAGTCAATATAGAAATTATATATAGATATTATTGATCTTAGAATATAGATATTATCATTTAAACACCAGAGTTAAAATGACTTATAAACTAACATAACTTTAATAAACTGTAAAGTGCGTAAAATGAAGTAAAGTAAGATAAAGCAGATAAAGTGCTGGTCTGGGTCATGACAAAGACTCAAGTCACATCCTGTAGTTTATTGACCTGCAGTTTTCTGAAAAAGAAATCAAAACCCCAAGTATTATAAAAACTAATCACAATAAAAATTAGCCAATGAAAAGCTTAAATTAGTTTTGGACATTGGTTATATCAACTGTTAATAACAAGCTCACCTCATCCTTGATCTGCTCTGATATATCAGAATGAGAATCAGCAGGTAAGTGTGGATCACAAGAAACTGCAAATGAAAAAGTCATGTTTATATGTAGTAGATGTACTATAGCAGGTTAAAAATATTTAATAATGTAGGATAAAAATGCTGATAAATAAATTGTAAGATTTTTTTGGTTTATATCCCGGTGTAATAATAACTTATGAGGAAATTTAAAGGTAAAGTGCTTAAATACTCACATTTTGGCTTTAATTGCGTCATGCTGTCCCATCGAACAAGCATCACTGTGTTTGTGTCTCGTAACCCATGGGTTTGTGACTTATGTCCATTTTCCATATTTTTCTTCTCTGTATTTTTGCTTTTCAGATGATCAAGCTCCTTTTTGTTGGGGAGCTTTATTTTTATCTCACTCTTTCTGACAATTTCCATTTTACACCTTTCTGCCTGGTTTAAAAAAAGTACATAAGATATAAGATTTACATTGCACCTGTTCACATTTTAAAACGTCCTTGAATATGTGTCAATGTCTAAGAGAAAATTAACTTAAATATCATTACTTTTCTCTCTCTGTTTTCTAGCAATGGAAAACTGTTAGCTATTTACACAAGTTCACATCCTGCCTGAGAGGTAATCTACAGCCTACTGTGTATTTAGCTTGCCAAAAAAAATTATTTAAAGACCTCTACCAGGTAAAAACCTTTTTTTCAAGAAGAGAGACAGAGTTTTAACAAAGTGGCATGGCATCTTATGCACAGAAGCCAGTGGCACGTGCCACTACATTTAGTGGCACTTCTGGTTTCCATTGGCTCGTACCACTGTGTTTTTTTGGCTCGTCGAGTGGCACTTCCGATGTCCAGTCCGTTTAGTGGCTCATCCACTGACATGGCAAGCAAAACTTCCTAAGATTGTGGTACCGACAGTTATTCGTTTTATCACATTTGTTTTTAATTTGAAAAATCGATTGAACGAACGATACATGGATTCGTGTACCTTTGGATAATTCGTTTATTCGTTTTTGTCTTCAAAATGGAAAACAAAAAACAGTTCATTTATTACATATTTCACTCTACTCGTGAACATAAAACACTGGTTTTGGGTTTGTTTTTGTCAGAATTTGATCTAAATAATCAAATAAATTTACAATAAATCCAAAACGAAAAATGAAGAATTTTATGATCAAAGTTCGTTTTGGTCCACCAGAAGTTGTTCTGTGCGCTTGTGCATTGTCGCAGTACATCCGCCCAGGTGAAAAAGTAGTACACTTCCGTAGTGTACTTAAAGTGCTTTATTTTCACACACTAATTTTGTACTTAATATACTAAAAATTCATAAAAATGTAGTACTTCTTAAGATGTTCCTAAGACCATCCAAGTGCACTTCACCGTGCTACCCCGAGACACCATTAACATGAACCAAAATGCACTTTTAAAAATGCACTTAGTCACCACTCGCATTAAACTTGACCTCAACTTTCATAAAAAAGATGGTTTCAAGCCACAAGTGGCACCCAAAATACATTTTTAGCACACTCCGGTTCACACTCATTCTGTCTCAAAACAGCACAGTGAACCACACCTAGACGATCTTCAGAACATTTTAAGAGGTACTAAAGATGAATTTTTAGTATATCAAGTACAAAATTAGAATACGAAAATAAAGCACTTTAAGTACACTATGAAAGTGTACAACTTTTTCACAAAGCTGCCTGCTGTGCTGGAGCATGAGGGTGTAGCATACTAGCGAACAACATACTATACCATAATAATAATAATAATAATAATAATAATAATAATAATAATAATAATAAAAAACCAATAAATAATACACAAGCTTGAAGACAAGTTAGAGTACAGTTGTAAAACAGCCCCTAGGCTTCTTCATACTGTACATTTATTATTATTATTATCATAATTATTTGAATGTGTTAAATATTTTCTACTAATTAATTACAACATATTTAGCTAGATCATTTACTTTACAGTCAGTAAAAAACTCAATCCGAAGGCTGCAGCCTCACATTTCTAGGCTGCATACGTCATCAATACTGTCTTATTTCAGAATATTAACAATTATAAAGTTGAAGTCGTAAATTGTTGTAATGTGCGTATGACTTTCGAATGCGATGCTCAGTTAACTGAAATAAACCAGGCGTATGCAGCCTGCATATGCGACCTCCAGAGGCTACAGCCGTCGGATTGAGAAACGGCCAAAATCTTTAATGGTTTTTAAAAAATTTAATTTGTTGTATCGGTGCCATTGGGCCAATATTTTGTTGATCATGCAACCGCCTATGTAAAACCTCGCGTAAATTTTATTATCATGGGTAATTTTTATCAGCATTAATACTATGGGAGCCTATATTTTAGCATCATGTATAAGGCCGGTAGGTGTCAGTATAAGCAATTACTACAGTGGCCAGCCTTTTGTAGAAACTACACTGAGTATAGTGTCTTACTGACTGTAAGAAATTAATAATTAAACTATGCTGTATTACAGTTTTCTCGGTTGCTTAGACATTTCTTGAAAGCTGCTCTCCTTTTCTGTTAACTGTGAACACAAAACACAATTTTCAAGCTACATTCAGAAACCTCAGACTCTTCTTTCAAAACCAAACTTTCACCTCAAAACAGTTCTATCTGTGCTCAAAACTGAACTATGTTGTCAAATCGTTCCCCTCAAGTCCATGGCCGTAGCCAGGGTTTAAAAATTACCGAGGTACAGTAGTGTTAAGAGTTAACAAATGCTAACCCAGGTGAAAAAAGTGCCCTTAAATAAAATACACTTTTTTGCCCACTGAAGCTAAGCAGGGCTGAGCCTGGTCAGTACTTGGATGGGAGACCACCTGGGAAAACCAGGTTGCTGCTGGTAGAGGTGTTAGTGAGACCAGCAGGGGGTGCTCACCCTGTGGTCTGTATGGGTCCTAACATCCCAGTATAGTGACGGGGACACTATACTGTCAAAAAAAGCACCGTCCTTCGGATGAGACGTTAAACCAAGGTCCTGACTCTCTGTGGTCATTAAAAATCCCAGTATGCCCTTCGAAAAAGAGTAGGGGTGTGCCCCCGCATCCTGGCCAAACTTGCCCATTGGCCTACTTATCATCCCCTCATACTAATTGGCTATATCACTCTGTCTCCTCTCCACTAATAAGCTGGTGTGTGGTGGGCGTTATGGCGCAATATGGCTGCCGTCGCATCATCCAGGTGGATGCTGCACATTTGTGGTGGTTGAGGAGATTCTCCCATTCATATGTAAAGCGCTTTGAGCACTGAGAAAAGCGCTATATAAATGTAACGAATTAAATTAATAAGTACACTTGTACTTAAAATTGTACTATTTTCGTGCACTCATTTTGTGGCTTATATATCACATTTGTTTTTGGCACTTCTTAAAATTAAGTTAAGAACATCTAAGTGTTATTTTGAGACATCATTTATTTCAATAAAAATCTAGTTGGTACTGGTATTCTTACTTTTTCAGGTAAACTGAAGTACTGCTCAAGTATAACTTATACTTTTAATAAGTATATTTGTAGCATAACTTCACATAACTTACAAATGTCCTTGCTAGTATTTAGGTGGTTTAAGTACATTGAAGCATATTTTATTTTGACCTGGGATCTAAAATATTCTGTCTTAACCTTTTTACACTTTGGGTACACACTCTGTTTTGGGGGATGGACTGGGACTGCTGGATTATTTTTTACTTTTTCATGCAACAATGTTAATTTTTGTAATCATTTTAATAAGCAATATTATATAACAAAAACGTTACAAGATTTTAAACAAGTACTTGTTTAGTGCTCTTAATGTTTTCAGCATGACTTTGTTAAAGGTTAACTTCTAAATTAAAGGAAATAACAGAATTCTTAATGCTTATGCTTTGTTGAGATTAGCTTTACCGTTTTACGCTACGTCTTTTAAAGGTGCCATTTGTAATAATTGAGGTAAAAGATTTTAGAAAATTAGCTACACGCATCAAAAGAATGAGAAGAAATAAGAGCAAAGATGTCATTAAAAAATGACAAGGTATAGTGCTGCAGAAATATCAATCTGAATTAGCATGCTAAATTACTAGCTACAGCCCGACTGGTGTTGTAATACCAGTTTCGACCATGGGAGGCGGTATGCAGGCCACGCACATAACCGCCAGCCAAACTGCAATACATGAATAAGTCGCGTGTGTGGGAGTACAGCCCTCTACTACTACCGCTGCGTCCGAAGCTGACTTGTTGACTTAAGAAGCATGAAGGCAGCTCAGAGAAATGCAATTCGGACAGCCATGGATTCGGACATGCCTTGATGCCTTCCTGCCTTGCAATAGGGTTTTCGGATGTATTTCAGTTCAGGGAAGAGAGCGGAAGAATGGCTAAAGCAAGAGACATTTACCACTACCACAACCATTTGCTGCGCTCAGAATCACAAATAAAATATGATAAATAAAGAAACCGAACCAGAGTAAATACTGGCACTGCTTTTCATCGCTGGAGACAACTAATGGACATGAAAGAAACGAGGTTCGACTCCGAAATGACAACATTTCTTTTCGATTGGTAAGTAAGATGCTGTTAGTATTTCGCTAGAAGTTCACTTATAATAGGCATTGCGATAACCTATGCTCAGCTTGTATATGAACTACGACTTTGTGCAGTAAATGTGGCTCCATCTGAAAGCAGCTTAGTTAGCTCTACCCACGGATCCGATCCGGTTTTCACCCGTTATCTACCAAGCTGATGCTAAAATGTAACATTAGCTAAGAAGCTTGAAATGTCTTCGATGATAATGAACACCAAATGGACGCACGAAACGTAGCGGAAAACATTGCAATTTTAATGAGACCGAATGTTTTATTTTTGTGACTGAATTTTTTTTTTGTGACTAATGATAACTTAGTTGCTAATGTAAATCAAACTTGATATATGTTGCTAAATTTGCAGCTGCTAAATTAAAATAGACCAACTCACTTTCTGGAGGTATACTGCCCCCATCTGTTTGGAGTGTGGAGTATGAATTGATTTTTTTGGCGGATATTTTAAATGGTCCCTTTAACATATTTGGCATATTTTATTTATTATTTTAGTTTATTATGAATTGTCCCAGAATCAACAATGTGTTGTTTTAACACATACGTTCTAAGAGTGCATCTTTGTACCAGAGTTATTTTCTGTTTTTTGATAGTGTTGTTGAAACTCTTACAGACACAATTATGATGATTACTGTTTTTATCTTACCGAATGTAGTATCAGCAATAACCTGCTCACGCTGAATGATGCGTCTTATTCATAGACCGTAAAAAAATATGGACGTAGTGTCCGTGACGTCACCCATTGGTTTGTGAAGATCGCTTTTGAAGCTTAAAGTAGACGTTGCCTGCCGTCGCCATCTTGGCCACGCGTCCCCGTGAATTACTCGCGGAAAACCGAAAATGGGTAAAGAGGCGGGACATGGGTGAAGCTGAGGTGAAACCACGCCCGCCTAGCGCGAGTCTAATGACAGCAGTGGCTGTTCAACCGACACTCAAGCGGCCACGCCCTTAATTATGCAAAAGTTTAAGGCTTAATATAATCTAAATGGATGAGTTACAAAAAAAATTCACCCCCCTCACAGTTGTCATGAAGGGCAAAATTATCTATATAGGCCAAAAACACGTTTTGTACCAGGCTGTAAACATTATTTTCTATTGTAAAGTTGGCCATTTTTAACATGGGAGTCTATGGGAATTGACTCCCTTTTGAAGCCAGCCTCAAGCGGCCAGTCGATGAATTGCAGTTTAAGCTGGGGCACCGCCCCCTTAAAGCTGGCCAGAGAGGAAAGCTACTTTAACATGTTATCAAAAAGTTAAATTTCTATTGCTATTTAAAGAAGAAAATAGACAGTTTCTCTAAACCTATGCTGTATTATTGGTCCATTTGAACTGGGTATGTAGTATAGGACGCACACTACATGATATGGCCGTCCATTTTTTCTACTTGTAAAAAAATGCAATTTCTATAGGCATTAAAAGTAAAAAAAATTGATTATTTATCTGTAATGCTGCTGTAATATGTCCATTTTAACTGTGTACATAAGACGCCCCCTACAGGATATGACCGTTCATTTTTTCTAATATTAAATGTGTCACTTATGTTTGTTTTGCAGAAGGAATTTACACTTAATTTAAGTACACTTTGTAAATGTACTCTTTTATATTTGTAGTGTACAACATGTACACTTTAGCACAGAAATAGGAATGTTAAATACTTGCTGGTATTTCATTATATATATTGCCCGCAGACTCACTTCTTGCTAGACACCAGTGGCTGGACACCAGTGGATGGACAGCTGACGTCATTTCCGTATCGTCATTCACTTTTCAAATTTGACGCGCCATGCACATGTCAGCGGTAAGAAAAAATAATAAACTGTCGATGATTTATCGGTCATGTCAGAATTTAAATGCACAAACTAGCTAGACAGTTTTAGGGGCAGGAATGATGTGTGGTGTGCAATAGTTTATTTGGAACTGTTCATGTTTTATTTTCTCTTGAAATCGGGACTTCCCCCACAACCTTACAGGCCTGACTGTTGCATCTTCATTCTGATGGTCAGATTTGCCTAATTTTACTAAGATGTGTGTAATTTCCAATAAATATTGCAAAACCACGAAGTGTTAATTTGATTTGCATTGTTTGGTAAATTGTCTGATCATGTGAATCTACGTATATTTTAAACACAGAAGTGGTTACATAAAAAAAAAACTGTGGCCAATTAACATGTAAAATTACAAGTCTGTTGTATTGACAAAACGTTATATTCCATTGATCTGGCTGAATTTAAGTCACAAAAAATAGTGAAATTATCTGAACAATATATATTTTCAAGGTGGTTCTTGTGAATGCAGTTTGCATGAATTATTGATGTTATAATATTAAGCATATTATTGAGAATTGTTTTATGTAAAGAGATATGATAAAGATAATATTTCAATTTGCACACATTTTATATTATATATTTTAAGTCATTAAAGTAAAATGACAATACGGAAAAGACGTGTGCAATTAAGCCTGCAAAGAATGCTGTCTATCCACTGGTGAAAACCGAAAATAAATATGCTGTCTATCCAGAGATGAAAATATAAAATAAATATGCTGTATATCCAGAGGTGAAAATATAAAATAAATATGCTGTCTATCCAGAGGTGAAAATATGAAATAAATATGCTGTCTATTCAGAGGTGAAAATATAAAATAAATATGCTGTCTATCCAGAGGTGAAAATATGAAATAAAATTGCTGTTCGTCCAGCGGCGAAAAAGGAAATTAGCGGCAAAACGGAAATGACGTAGGCTGTCCATCCACTGGTGTCCAGCCACTGGTGTCTAGTCGGAGGTGAGTCTGCGGGGCTGCAGCTGGATGCTATTAGGTGTGTTCGACTTCATGCGGCGCTGCGCAGACCGATCGGCGGCTGACTTGAAGCAGTGCATTTTGGTTAGTAAGTTTGTCCGACTTCAGCTGGGGCTGCAGGCACGTGACTGTGTCATATGGTTTTTAAGTACCGCGAGAGCGTTTCGAAAGTAGCCAGCAAGCTCAGCCGGTGCAGCTTCTCCAGAGCGGCTGCACGGAGTTGTGATGACGTAACAGCTTTACGTGATTGGCTGCCTCACTGATGACAACGATCACGTGCGTTTCAAGTTTAATCCAACCTTTAGTTCCACTAATAAACATTATAAATTCATGTTTTAAAACAGGAAAAAACACTTTAATATGCTTAAATATGTTATATTGTGTCGTGTAATAAAATAAAAAGGAAAATTCCAAACTCTATTGGTATTTTAATGATATAGACTTGTTTCCCGTTATTTTCGGGTATACAGTATAAGCAGCAATTAAAATATTCGATATAAAATGTTTCTGGTTGCAACTTTTTATTAAAAGGTTTGTTTTTATCAAATTCAGCATCTAATTCACTTCATTTGCGATTAAAAACAAGGAAACACGGCGCACACGTCACTACGGCAAGCAGCAGGTGTCCGGCTTGACGGCTCCATCTTCAGTTCGTCCCTCGAATGCAAGCGGCAAACCTCGCCAATCGGTCTGCGCAACGCCGGATGATCTCGAACACACCTATTGAGTTCATGCACCGCTGTAGGCGGATGACATCAAAGTACCGTGAGAGAGCGATTCCCGAAATAACATGGAGAAGTCTGATTTCGAGTCGCTCTCGCGGTATTGTAATGTCAATCTCCTGTCGGTTCTTGGGGTTCCGCATGAACTCGAACAAGTCTAATACGTCATAGGTCGCATGATAACGTCAACATGGCGGATGCTGTCCATACTTAACGCGAACGTGCGTACTGTCTTAGCGCACGTTAAGTGGGTACTCAGTGAAATACAGTACCTATACAGTAATGGCGCTTTTCCGTTGCATAGTGCCCCACGGTTTAGTTTGGTTTGGGTCGGGTCAGCTCACCTCACTTTGGCGTGGTTAGCTTTTCCATTGAGTTTAGTATCACTTCGCAGTGGGAGGAATTATAGGCGTGTCGTTATATTTGCGCTGCATACGGCTGTGACATCATACAAGAGAGAGCGTCCTTGTACATTCCCATACATTTATTTATTAGTCCGCCACAAAATTAAAATTGGCCACCACAAATAGATGTTTACTTTGCACATCGCGTTTATAACTACCTCTGTCTCACATGACAGTTTCTGTTCAAACACCCGTGGCGTCAGTCGACGGCTCCGCTGAGCCTCAATGAAGTTGCATTAAAGCATAAATAATACTGACGTGCACGTCGCGAATGTGCCGCCACAAAATTAAAATTGGCCACCACAAATAGAAGTTTACTTTGCACATCGCGTTTATAACTACCTCTGTCTCACATAACAGTTTCTGTTCAAACACTCGTGGCGTCTGTCGACGGCGCTCCGCTGAGCCTCAATGAAGTTGGATTAAAGCATAAATAATACTGACGTGCACGTCGCGAATGTGCCGCCACAAACTGCAAGTCTGGAAAAAACTTTTATGTGTTCCTGATTCACAACCTGTGGATGTTTTTAATCGCTAAAAGGGTGTTTGTAAACTTAAAACAGAGCACAGATGACAACATGTTTTCTCGAGACAGCGCAGCAGCAAGCTAAAGCTAATATTTTACATAATAGGATTACGGCGCCGATGACGACTCTCTCAGACCAATCAGTGATCTACAGTGTTTACGCGTCACGTTTGGTATCAGCTCGGGTCGCTTGGAACCCCAACCGAGGTGGTACGAAAAAAAGTATCGGGTACTACGAAGTGATCCCAATGGAAAAGCTCCCAAAAGTAAGCTGACCCGACCCAAACTAAACCAAACCGTGGGGCACCATGCAATGGAAAAGCGCCATAAGTATGCGCTTTCGGATTCAGCCTAGGTGTCGTGAGCAATTCGGTCCCCCCGGGCAATTCGGTCTCCCCTAGGACCCCGCGTGATTCCATTGGCTGAAAAAACTCCTCATGGGTAGTTTTCTTAGCGCCTTATTACAATTCCTACAAAATCGCGTTATGATTTATGTAGTTAGTTAGAACGTTGTTAAAATTACAATTGATGTCTTTTAAATGATATGTTTCATATAGTAGTATATAAATGAAGCTATAATTTAGGTTGGAGATCTACAAATTGCTTGTGTCATTTTATTATTTAGATTATTATACTGTACCATTTCCACTTTTGACTTTCAAATTATAATTATAAGCCATGATTACTACACTTTTACTATTAAAAAATATATTCCGTAAGGTATGTTAATAATTTACAAAAAAATAAAAGTATTGTTTTTGTAAAGCAGATGATGACACAAAAGTACTGACGTTCTGCAACATGAATATTAGTTTATTATATTATTTTTTTAGTTAACTTTTATTTTTTTTATTTTATGCTTCTATTTTGTACAACATAATTAGCTTGCTAGCCGCCCGCGTACACAGACGAGATATAGGGACTTTAAGCAACAGCTGGGAATGGAACGGCTACGGAGACAGGAACGTAAAAATCACTAAACAACCGTAAACAGGACAGCGCAACGCGGCATTAATTCATTTATTGAAAAACTAAAAAATGTCATTTAAAAAAGCAAGAGAAGGGTTGGTTTTGGCATTAAATGACAATCTTTTGTCAGAAGAGGAGTTTTTACTATTGTATGATGTAAATAAGTCTAAAAACCTAGATTTAAGCAATACTTGAAAACATTGAATACTTAAAAAACTTAAAAAATTAGCTTAAATTTAAAACAATTTAACACATATAATATAAAAGACTTGTGGTACAATCATAAACTGATGCAATTACAATGTCATATGCCATTAAACATAACATTTATTAACAAAATCTCTCACGTTGTAGCGACTACGGCAACTCAGCTGTTCTCCCGTAGTAGACCGTTACAGTAGAACGTCACAAAGTAGCAGTTAAATTCGCGCATGCGCAATACAACGCCAGAATGCCTTTCCCGTTCCACCAGAGGTTGTTGCTTAAAGTCCCAATAGACCTTTCTCACAACTTCCGTATTTATGACCGGAAATACGCAATCGTCGCGGAAATCTACTTCCTCCGCAGTCAATGCAATGTAAAAAGCCGTATCTGTTCCATTAATTCCCTGTTGATGGTGAAGTTAGACAGAAGTGGATTCAGGCTATCCGGTGAGATTAAGGACCTAACTTCCCCATAAGAAAGGGGAGCACTTATGTATGCAGCAGACACTTCACTAAAGACGATTACATTTAAGGGCTCACTGGTCGCCGCTTGCAACCAAATGCTGTCTCTACCCATTTTTCTTGGAACGAGTTCACCCCGACACACAAACATACGATCACAGACATTACCAGACAAAAATGTTAACTGATAATGATATCATCCGGCTAACGTTATTGTTGCTACACACAAGACCTTCGCTTGGACAACCATAGGCAGTAATTGAAGGTAATTGGTACCATAATGCTTCATTCAAAGCAGACTATAATGTTTTAGTAAGGTAGTCTATATCATCTACTATACATACATTATGTTTAAGTGGACACTCTACTAATGTGTTATTTTAGTTGACAGTTCAGTAACAGTTAGACTCGCTCTCTACTTACCTTGATATTTATAGACAAATTCTTCATGGAAAAAGATTTCCTCTATTAGTCGTGTCACATCAGCAAATGTGATATTTGGCAAATCCGTTAACGAAGTTGTGTAGACTCTTTGATCCATTTTAAACTTGCCCGGGGTTGTGATTTTCTAATGTGTTGACGTTTGACAGGAACTCCGCTTTCACGACGATTACGTATTTCCGGTTACTGTGAGAAAGGTCTAATGTTTGAGCAGGCATTAGTGCTAGATACCAATCGGGGTCCTAGGGGAGACCGAATTGCTCATGACAACGGCAAGATAAATGTTTACAGGCATTATTGTTATTCAAAATATATTTAATAAATGTGTAATATACATAGAGGATATAAATATGGTGGGATTTAACGCGATAGCGCTGTTGGGTCCGTGACGGCGGTAACGTCACGTTCCAGTCGCAAACGCCAACACACAGAAATGGAAAATTAGAATAAATCGTAATTTTTCTGTTTGTTCCAAAACCTGAAACTCTAAAGCAACAACCCAAACACGTAGAATTGAAAATTAAACCGAGAGACAATTATCCGTTTGTGAAGTAACGTTACTCATGAAAATTGAAAAATTAAAGTTTGAAACCAATTTTTCATTTGATTCCTTTTGATGATGTAAATTGAAAAAAGAACTGCAAAGCTTGGAACCGATTTTTATTGTAGACAATAAGAAAAACAAACAAATAAAGGAAAAAGACAACGTACTTTCCACAAATTAACTATAAAACGTCCTAAGAATAACTCTTTACATTAAAAGATGTGCGCTCTTACCTGCAAGCAACTGCTAAAACTGGAACTCGACGAGGCTGAATTCAGCTCCTGGTCCACAATTATTAGAGACTGGTTATTATGAATTTGATGCGAAGACCATGGATGAAACGAATGCTGTGAAAGAGAGAAATCGAAACAAACAAGTGCATTGCAGCGCATTCACACGAGGCGGCGTTAACGGACGGCTTGTCAGAAGCGTGGTCAACAGTCAATCACAGTGCCGCTCCGTGGCTGGCTCTGTCTAGGCGCTGGTGGCTTCTTCTTCTTCTTCTTCTTTAGTGTTTAACTGGCGGTTGGCAACCAACTTATAGGAGCATTACCGCCACCGACTGGACTGGAGTGTGGATCAAGATATACATACAGAAAAAAAAAAAAAAAAACCTCTATATTCTCTTATTTAATTCACATTCTTTAATAAACTTAATAACATAATCGTATATATTGTTTGCTGTTTTCCCTAATATTCCTGATAATGTAAAATCAAAGTGTTTAACATTCTGTAATGATTGAATAAGGCGAAGGCGCTGGTGGCGTTGTTTTACAACCGCCTTGAGTGTTGCTGCGTCCGAAACCGCCTACTACATACTATATAGTACGCGAAAAGCAGTAGGCGAGGCGAGTAGTGGCTGTTTCTCAATTCCAAGAACGCAAAGAACGGACTTGCGTCCTCGTGGAGATCGGTCTTGCCAGGCGACCTTGGAAGAACGAACTCGGAAGTTTTGCCGCAATGACTTCTGGGGCGTAAAGCGATTTCAGCAAGTCTGCACTCGATGCATCCTCGATATCAAGAACACATCCGGGTATTTTCATGCGTCCTCTGTCCTTGTGTTCTTGAGAATTGGAATGAACTTCGACCGTTAATGATGACGTAGAGCGAGGACGCAAGATCGCTGAAGAACGCATATTGAGAAACAGCCAGTATGTCCGAATACATAGGCTGTTTCTCAATTCCAAGAACGCAAAGAACGGACTTGCGTCCTCGTGGAGATCGGTCTTGCCAGGCGACCTGGGAAGAACGAACTCGGAAGTTTTGCCGCAATGACTTCTGGGGCGTAAAGCGATTTCAGCAAGGCTGCACTCGATGCATCCTCGATATCAAGAACACATCCGGGTATTTTCATGCGTCCTCTGTCCTTGCGTTCTTGAGAATTGGAATGAACTTCGACCGTTAATGATGACGTAGAGCGAGGACACGAGGACGCAAGATCGCTGAAGAACGCATATTGAGAAACAGCCATAGTATTCGAAAAACAGTATGCGAAAAGTACCCGGATGACCTACTACTTCCGGTTAGATTTTGCAGTGTGCATACGATGGACGCTGCACTATCCCATGATGCCCCGGACGAGGAGTTATCCAACGAAGAAGAAGAGGCACTGTCAGTACCCGATCCGTGCCGCCTGTCCAATCTGTTTTGCGCATGCGGTAATTGCGTAGTAGAAAACGTCATCATTTCACTGTGCGATTGGTACCACGCATGCGTTGAAACACTTTACGGCCAAGCATAACAACTGGCAGCGTATTTTTGTAGGCTACACTTTTGTGTAGTTAATAAAGACTCTTTTTAAACATATTTAAATGAAGACTTTTTTTAAAGACATATTTAAATGAAGGCAATTATCCGAAACCGCATCCCAGCTAACATACAGCGGCTAATGGTTCATAATCGTTAAATCACTCTAACCAAAATGTCTTTCAACAGAATAATAAACAATATACAATAGCAACTGCAAATGTTTTATTTTCAGTGAACAGAATAAATATACAAATCCATTTACATTTATCAGATGCATTTAACCAACGTGACTTTCAGTTTACACTTTTTTTCTGTACCCATGCAAAAGTTATCTATAATTTTTTTTACCATAATTTGCAGTAAAACCACAGTAAAAATAAAATCAACCATGGTTTATTAATAAATAAAAAATAATCATGCTCTTACAACAGCATATAGAAGTGCATTTTAGTAACCACAAACTTTACCATGATTTAAAATAATATGGTTACCACAGTTTCACTCCAGCATTACTATAATGTTACTGTAGTAGAACCATGGTTACAAAACCTTGGTTTGAAATAAGATATGCAGTTTTACCATAATAAAACCAATGCATGTTTCAAGGTTACAAAAAATCCCTTAATCAGTCTGAGGTAACAGTGACTCACTGAGGAGAATGTTCTGGAAACAAAACAATATTAATTTCACAATAGCTCTAAGTTAATACAAGTCATGTGTTTAAAGTCCTGTTCAGTTAAAAGACAATTATTATTATAGGGTAAGTTGGCAGAATTTCAACCCACTTTGTGTTGTTACAATGTCTGTAATTTGAAAATGAACCATTTGGATGATGCAAAACATCATTTTGGCAAAGAATTGTGGATAAAAAAATGGAAATAAATCAGCACAATTAACTCAAGAATAAAGAGGAAACATTTTCTGTTCAAATGTTAGCATCTATTGTATTTGTAACAATATAAAGTGGGTTAAAAATCGGCAAACTTGCGCTTTGGGGCAATAATTACAATATTATATTTGGCAATTTTGTATGTCCATCTATTGTTGCCATCGTCTTAAGCCTCTGTGAGTGTTGGCATCATCTGAAGTCTTCACAAATGAAGCTGGATCCAAAAAGGAGCTTCCGTAACCTCTAGTAATTTTAGGATGTGTATCCTGATGGGGAAAAAAACAGGAAAGGAAATGAAGGAATGCACCATACACAAGGGGGGCCGCACACTGAAAAAGTTTGGGAACCACTGTGCTAGAGCACCCAGAACCCGAGTACACTATCACTATCAAAGTGATAGTGTACTCACTATCAAAGACAGTATTTACAACATAAAAGGAAAAATTAGTGTTTTATATGAAAAACCACATAAATAACAATATGTCACAAACAGCAGCTTTTTATGTAACTTCAAAGGGTTTTCTGCAGAATGATATAAAGATTTTTTTTCATTTATTCCACTGTATGTGATTATGGGAGCACTTCAAATGTTTTTAGGCAGAAATTGTATACAAAAAGCATATTATTCCTCCCATCAGTTGGAGTAAAATAACTTTTGCATTTATTATGATAGTGAAAAAAATCCTTTTTACTCTGTAAACTGGCAATTGCTGGAATCAAACAAAACTGTCTGCAGGTTTCGTTACCACTCAGGGCCAGAGTTATACACTTTTAAATACAGACTTTAGAAAAAAAACATCAAAAAGCGCCTATTTATTTTTGTGTTTATTAGAGGACTGACAACACATACAACCATGTTGAGCACTTTTAACAGTGTTTTATGTAATTTTAAAGGGTTTCCTGTAAAATGATACCAAACTTTTGTATGTGCACCTCTGCTTGTGGGTATGAGAAGCTTTTGAAATTGGGTAGGCCAAATCCAGGCGAAAATCCCCAAAATAGCCTCAGTGTAAGAGGTTAAATGTGAAGGATGACCAGCAGTATACATAAAAAGCATTTATTTTTATTAAAGTATTTTTTCCAAAGAAATCCAATGTATTTTGAGAGTCTGGTTAACCTTTAAGCCTAAACAATCTCAATGTCCTTTTCACCCAATAATTCACTGTTAACACTATAATACATTCACATCAGCATTAAGCAGTTCGTACAACTGAGACTGATACTCAGAGCTTGTGTAAGCACAACATATGTCAAAAAACAATGTAAATTACGTCTGCCTACTTGTAGATGTCCAAAGCAACACAATAACTGGAACAAAAAGTATTATAAATATATTGGGTAGGGTCACTATTGGTTCCACACATTCACCCAATGCCATGTCTTTTCTTCTCTTGAACAACCGTAACATGTCCAAACAATCAACCAATTCAATCAAAAAACCCTGTCAAACTCTGATTGGCTGGTGGTGGCAGGATTCCGATTCTGATTGGCTGGCTGCTGAGGCATGTGACCTCTTCTGCGAGGTGGCGCCAGGTATTCAAACATAGATGTGTTGTGTGTAGAAAGCATGTTTTTGAGATCTGAAGGCATGGGGTCAGACCAGAAGAAGTCGTGGTTGAGAGCGTCATCGCTGTCTGTTCTCTGAGCCGGATCCAGAACCAGAAGTTTGTCTATGAGGTCCAGAGCGTACGGATCTTTCACATACGCCTTCAGTCTGTCCTTCACTTTACGCTTCTGACCCTTTGGTAGCTCCATCTTCTGGTAGAGCTCATACTTTTTATCCACATCAGGCCAAACCTGAGGCACAATAAGAGATGAGATTAGTGCTTGAGACCAACATACAGCACAGTAATCTTTTTAACTTTGCGTGCTACTTACCTCTGGAGTTATGGATCCACACAGCTGACTAATAAGGGTGAGCTGATGTTGCTCGGTGTTGCCCTGCATTATGGGGCTTCTGGTCCACATCTCTGCCATGATACATCCACCACCCCAAAGATCTATAGGAGGTCCGTAATCTCTCTCACCTAAAAAAAATACAACATTTATCAGATTTGCAAAATGACCACAAGCAAACACATGAAGTGTGACATAAAGAGGTTTTATTTCATTTACCTAGCAGCAGTTCAGGTGGTCGATACCACAGTGTGACGACTCGGTTTGTGTAGCGGTTCCCCTGACTGTTCTTAGCCAAACTGAACGCTCTGGCCAATCCGAAATCAGCCAGCTTCAAAACTCCATCTCTGGTTATCAAAACATTGGCTGCTTTCATATCTCTGTGAAGAATCTGAAACAAACAAACAAAATAAATTACTCCGAGCCTTTAATTTTATTTTTTGAAGCCATAAAATGGTTTTAATTTATTCTAGAAACATCTTTTTGCATACGGTGTATTGGTACATTCACACGGGGCGTCAGTGTTAACACTTGCCGGAGGGCGTATCTGAAGCGTGGCTCTGACGTGATTATCAGTGAAAATAGACAATTACGTGGTGGCATTGTCAACACATTCACCTTTGTTCTCCGGTCTCGCATAAACATAATTGGGGGGCTCGCATAACATCTCCCATTCAAAGTAAATGAAAATTGTCCAGAAACTTGCCTACAAACTTGCACTCGTCCTAGTATTCTTTGGGGATTTCCCATTTAAGTTTGGTTCCCATTCAAGCGTACAATTTCCTGAATCAGTCCACAACCCAGTAAAGACCGCTTTTTGTTTTTAAAGTGTGTCTTCATTTAGACTTTGATCTTTAAATGCAATTTTCTCAATATTTTCATTTTTAACCACAAATCAGAATCAAGATTTTCAAATTTTTGTAAATATTGTCCTGTTCTAACAAACCATACATCAATCAAAATATATACCATATATTCATCTTTTAGATGGGGTATAAATCTAAATTTAAAAAAAATTGACCTTTACAACTGGTTTTGTGGTCCGGGGTCACACATATCTTACCTTGTTTCTGTGTATATAGTAAAGTCCATTCAGTAGCATCTGCATAACCTTCTTTATCTCCGCCAGGGTGAATTTAACATTGGCATTGCTCAGCAATCCAGCGAGGTCATGCTCACAGAAATCAAACACTAGATAGATGCTCCCCTTATAACGGTTAAACTGGGTGGCTAAACAGAAAGACAAAAAGGAGAGAAGCAAAGTTGATTTGGGTCCAATCAAAAGCTTAGAGAGTCTTCAGCTTCAATGCGCGTCAAATGACCGGAGATTGACAAGAAGTTGTGGTTTAAGTGCACATTTTTATTTTTCTTGGCAAAAATGACAATCGTATCACTACATAAGACCCTTATGACTCGTTTGGGATCGTTTGGAGTACTTTGAAACTGCAATTTTAAACTGCATTAAAACTGTTACGTGTTGGAGTCCATTCAAGTCCATTAAAATGAGAAAATCTTTGAACGTTTTCCTCAAGAGACATAGGGTGTTTTCACATATACACTGTTTAGGTCGGCCCAAATGACGCGTCGCTCCAAGTACGGTTCGTTTGGGTCAGTGTGAACACAACAGCCGCACTCGGGTGCGCACTAAACGGTCGCTCCGAGACCGCTCTAAACAGGTGGTCTCGGAGCGGCTGTCGCCAAACTCTGGGGCGACCCACCTGTGGTGTGAACACTGCTGGACCTCGGGCCGAACCAAATACAGGAAGTTCTCCACATGTTTGAGCCACTGGGCTTCCGTCGTGACGCGAGTCGGGTGTTATATTGTGGGATAACAACAAACAAGCCAATCCTGGTCCGTTGCAGAGATTCGCTGTCTCCTTTACGTTTGAGCTGATGATTTTATAAATGCATAGCTGTCCTCCACACACAAATAGTGACATTACGGGCTTTTTAGCAAATGGCTCCGTAAGAAAGGCTTTAATAGAACAGCTACGCAATTTCGAGTTTAAGCAAAGAAACTTCGCAAAGACGTGCATCGTTTATCTCCACATCTTGATAGCTGCGCTCTCCCTGTCAGGCTGGTTGTCGTGGAAACGTGGGGGTGGTCATGAGACGTAAGAGCTGTCAGAGACCAATGACAGCGCTGACCGTTGTCACATGGTGTACGGTGCAGCATTTCGAGTACAGTAAAAAAATATATATATATGTGAACACGGACCGCGCTAACTGAAAAATGATACAATGTATTTTGGTGTGCTCCGAGGCACCAACATATGTGAAAACACCCATAAATTCTTCTCGACTGAACAAAGAAATACATCAACATTTTGGATGATATGGTGGTGGGTAAATTATCTGGATTTTTTTAAGAAAATGGATTAATCCTTTAAAGAGCTTGTCTAATAATCCATGACAATGAGTACCAAATTATTAATATAATTAAAAATATAACATGTGAACAAATCTGAAAAAGAATGACTTTGGACACCAAATGTACCTGCAACTATATAATATATACCCAGTTGTATGCATCTTCTCTAAGACACAAGCATTATCTAGGAAAAGCTTTGTAACAGGCATTCTGTGGAAGAAACTTACCTTTTGTTCTACAGATCTCAATGAGATTCACTACATTTTCATGTTTTAGCAGCTGTAAGATCTTGATCTCCCTCAGAGCTGTAATAGGAAACTGAGGAGAAGAGCACAAATATCTCACAACTTTCACAAGACAATTTGAATCAAAGGAAACGTGAGTTTAGTGTTAGGTGTTAAAGGTTCTCACCCCTTCTTTTTCATTCTCCATGAGTACTTTCTTCAAAGCCACCTTCTTCCCTGTTTGCCTGTGTTTGGCCTTGAAAACCTCCCTAAAGAGAGTCAACAAAGATCAGACAACAAGCAACCAGGGAAATTAAACAAAGACACAAACAGTGATAATTATTACAGTAATATATAATATACCTGTAATAATTATCACTGTTTGTTATAATATATATATATATATAAAACAATAGGAGTTTGGTTCCAAAATGCAATAAATACATTTCGACTAATTTCGGTAAAAATGTGTCTTCTATGCCAAGAAAGTGACAAGATGAAAACCACTATTTTCTGTTACAAACTTTCACAAAGCATATTTAGGTTATAATAACATTAAATATTCAAATCCATAATTTGATTTTCAAAGATTTGTACTAAAAACTGATTATTTTTGCACAAAATAAAGTTTTTTTTTCAAAATGCTACAAATCTATTGAATCAATATATAAATGTGCATTCATCTTTGCCATGTTATAATTCATTTAGTTGACTAGTGGTATACACTGATAAAAATAAACATTAATGGCATTAATTAAAACACTTAGTTTGTCATATTAAGAACACTGTCATTGCTGCTATCGTCGTCGTGACAGCAATGAATCAGTTTTAGTCCTGCTCGAGTTTCGTTGACTTCGAGTAAAATAATGTAAAGTTTTTCATAAAAATCCCCTGTTGTCAGTGTTAGCATGACAGAAACTTTATGCTGTCCTGTGAGAATTTTTTCGTCGACCGAGTGGCTTACGTTTCTTACCCGCCCCAGAAAACCACCACAGGTTTATCAAATTTATAGCGTGTTGGTGGAAAAATTGAGAAAAGATAACAGAAAACACGACAAATATCGGATTTTGCGTAAAATTAAGCATTTACTTTTGATACTGACCTGATACAATACAGATTTTGGTTGAACCCATTTTTTTTAAATGGCGTTTATCGCGTTTTGGAACCAACATCTTCATTTATTGACCCAAGCTTCAAATACTCACCCGAAGGTACCCTGGCCGATCTTTGCGAGCTTTTCATATTTGGAGAATTCATCGCAGAAGGGAAACTCGACCCCATCATAATATTTAGACATGATGGCAGTCTCTCTGTCCGGCCTGTAAAACACGTGTTTGTTTTTATATCACGATCTGGGCTTTCTTTACACGTACATTGTTGTTCATTATGCTGTTTGAATTTACTACACAGTTAAAGACACAACAAGCCAATTTACATTTAACTGATCCGTTCAATGACGTGTTTTCATTGTGTACACGAGAACAGCTAAACCTGGCTCACAGACACAAACATCAGCTTTACACAGTCATTTAAAACACAAGCCATATTAAAATGGATAAAACACGTGCTAGGCACCATAAATAAACACTAAAGTAATGTTTTAACATTGTGAATTAAACATAAGTGATAGAAAATCGTTAAAATATTCATACTTATCCCCGCCGCCGGAGCTTCCGGTTTTATCGCGCTGCATCCTTGCTGCTACTGTTCCTCTGTGGTCCGCACTCCGCAGAACAGATTCACTCGCGCTTAAATAAACATCAGCGCCACCTGTCGCTCGGATGAGCGAACACGACAATGCACCCGCACCCTATATAATTGTTATAAACGGTATATAATTTTTTTTAATATACTGTATTTTTTTATTAAATAAAGAATCAATACCTTTACTGTATTTCTGAAACACGGAGAAAGCAAGAGAAAACAAACATTTCTCATAGATGTAGTAAATAGGTATACATGTTATATTTTTACTGTCACACCCCCAAGTGAAAAATAATTATATTAAAAATATACTTTAAAAAAAGTGAACTAAGTATATTTTCTACATTTTGTACTATTTTCGTCAAACCCAAGTATAGTTAAGTGTATTCAATTAGTATTAACTTCAACTTAACATCTATTTGACTACACTTCACGTGTAAATAGTATACTAAAATGGAACAACTTTGCAGTAAAATACACTACTGAAAATCAAGATTCATGAGCAATTAAGTACCCTTACAGTACAATTGCATTGTATCGCCATTCTAATGGAAATAAACTTAAAAAGGCATTGCAGCGCAAATTATAGTGTTAAGGTACATCTTGTGCATACACTAAAAGTATACTTTTAAAAAGTACATTAAATACGCTTTAGATAAAGCACAACAAGTAGAAGCATACTTGTTCTATACTTGATGTACTTCAATCATATTTCTAATACACTAGTATACTACTTTTTTACCTGGGACTGTTAATTTACATATAATTCACCTAATTGTTAAAATATTTTTTTAATAATACACAGTACACAAAACTATTCATTTTTATAATTATTTTAATTTCATGTTTAGTGTTCTTCAAAAGCACTATTTAACAAACTAATAATAAAAAATTACAACCCAAACACAAATCTACAATGTTCAAAATCCAGCCCTAGACATTAGTTTAGGAACTATTTACACTAAATATTTTCAACTACAAAACTGTTTTCAAAAAATAATTACAATTATATTCAAAATGTAAAGACTTTTTTGTATAATTACATTTAACCAATCTTTCACTTTTTATTATATAATAATATATATACATACACACATAAAACATCTATGACACATTTTTATTTTTTATGAACGTGGGCATCTTGTGGTGTGATTTTTTCAGAGGTATAAATGCATATTTCTCATGCATTTGTTCTTACTTTGCATATTAAATATTACATAATTAGAGAACAGTGTTTTATGGCACTATTCTTAAGTGCAATACAAAATTACAGTAACACAAACACTGCCGTATAGCTAAACTGACTCCTTAAAGAATTCCAAAAATTCCATATGGATTGATCTCATTAAGAACATCAAAACTGTACTGTACAACAAAAAGGAATATGAACAAAAAGCCAAAATACACAATGTATTTTAAATAAAAGTAAACAGAAACAGCTTAAGTAAACATGATTTGATGTGTTCTGTAAATTAAACACACTGTGTATCACAACTGGTCCAAACTCTTCTTCAGTCAGGTTACAGAATTTGACAACAGGTTAAGACAAAGAACAATTGTAACAGGTTTTAGGCACTAGGTGGTGCTCTTGTGTAAGAGTTTGGCTGTATGACATCTGTTATTGTGTATTTAATGCAGGGTCCAAGTGTTTTAAAGCCCCTCCCACCAGGTGCAGGCTACCTGTGATGAGGACGTGTATGTTAGCGGCCTCTCTCAGCTGGGTGGCTTTTGCATTTATGCTAGGTTTAACAGGTATGACACATTTGTTAGGGTCCGACAGGACAGAGTCTCTTCCCTGACTGATCCACTGGAGAGCGCTGAGGATGCAGGGAAACACCAATGTATCGCAGTGTCTTTCTGTCATCAGCGGCAGACCGCCCCCAATCAGAAGCTCCGCCCCTGGTTTCTCCTCCTGGCCATTCAGAACGCGCCAGCTCTGCTGGTTGTCCAGGCAACGGGTAAGCATGTTTTCCACAGACACATTAAAGTTCTGCTGGTCTGGAAGACACAATATTATAGCTTTTATTGCAATGAACTAAAAAAAGATTATTGGAGAGATTTCATCACATCTACATCATTAAACGCAACTGCAAACATCTCTTACCTGCATTACAGGTCGCTATGGTCTCGGTGATATTCGGACAGAACACGGCGAAGTCGAAATGACAGTGCTAAAAACATCACAAATCATCAGCACAAAAAAATTACAGATTGCAAAGATTATTATTATTATTAAGTCCATATGGTTTAATATAACAGAATGATTAAAGTGTAAAATTATTATTTACCACAAGTAGTTTAAGCATAGCAGCACAGTCTCTCTCTCCTGTAGCATTAAATAAGAGGACCCTTACCACCGGACCCCTACAAACACACAGAACAACACAAACACATTTAATATCAATCTGCTCTCTCATAGAATATTAAGAACGCATGCATCAATTTAAGCAACCATTGCAAAGCTCAATTTTTTGCTTAAAGTACTCATGGTCAACTTCCTATGGTTTTAAATAGTGACAGACATATATACAGCCATGGAAAAAAATTAAGTTTTGACTTTAATCATCATTTCAAGATGTATTGTATTATGACCATTATGTTGGATTTCAACAAAAGCAAACATCAGGAGTGACCCAACAGCAAATGTAAAGACTGAAGGCATGACAAGAAGAAAGACCCATGAAATGTGTGACTAAAAATCAGCATTTTACCAAATAAAAATACTTTTTTTACTTTCCTAAAATACATGTAAAAACATTAGTGTTTCATTGTTGAGAAATTAACTTAAATTTGTTTTCTCTGCAGTATTAAAGATCGGGAAAACTCCATCTTTCTTTGTTATTTTGACCATGTTTTCTCCATTTTGATTTTAAGTAAATAAAAATATGAGACAATTATAATTTTACTTAAATACATACATATTAAATAATAAATCTAGAAAAACCGAAAGGGACCTTTCAAATTTCAATTTTTTTTAAAACTTGCATCGGCCGATACATCTTTCTGTTCACTAAATTTGTTGTTTATAATAAAAAAGACACTATGTTTTACAGCCAAAGTCTGACAGACATCACAATTTACTACTTAACATCACATTACATTATACAGCATCACTCCGGCATGCAGTAAAGTTTTATCCAAACTGTACCGTGAGGTGTCAGATACACATTACATTATGTCTTGTAAATATTGTTCAAGTAAATAAGTATTATGCATAACAAATGTATATTTGCTTTACTAATTTTTTGTCATCTCAGATTTACAGTAATTGCATGTGTGTTATATCAGCCACATTGCTTTCTCAATATAATCATCGGCCATAAAAAAACATTAGTCAACCACTCATTTAAAACTAACAGAAAGGTTTTCTCACTCTGCGTTCTCCTCATGTTGTGTTGCAACCTCATTAAACCAGCGGACACAGGCCTGCATGCTGCGCGTGGTGTGAGCTCCATCCAGAAAGTACGTCAGGGGTCCGTGTTTCAATGTCTGATTACGTCCAGGCCACTTCGTCTCCATAAGACCTGCAGACACATCATAGATTACATCTGCTGGATTCACCAAACCCTTACAGAAGCTGTATAGCCTTAACAACTGATAATATAGCTGTGATGATGTCTAATAGTTATTCAAGCTGTTAACTGAAAAGGTTGTAGGTTTAAACCCCACAATTTGGACTCAGATTCAGGTGCTTTTAATTGTGTTATTTAACTCAGATCTCATTACAACAACATTACAGTTTGTATGAAATGTAAAGGGATTAAAATTTCCTTGCTAGCAAAGTCCTTTCAGATTGTTTTTAACCCTCATTCAAAGTTTTAGGAAATTCAAGAGTATGCCACATCAAAAAATCTGATAAACAGAAGCAATAGAGACAGAGCGCAGTTATGCAAATTTGAAAACCACGCCCACCGGGGGGGAAAGCGATCCAACCGTCTCCATTGACTTTGTATTGCGAGAAGCCGCCTCCTTGTCATTTCTGGCTTATAACAAAAAACTGAATAATGCCTAAAAGGTGCTGTGTGACAATATGTACAGCTAACAAGCCAAAGAACCCAGAAATAAGTTTTTATAAGCTGTCGAGCCGTAAAACCCAGTCTTTAAGGAGAATAAAGTGGATCGCCGACTGCGTTTCCCCCTAGTGGACGCAGTTCTACCAATAGAAGTGCTGTGAAAAGTTGCCTGTATCCATTTCTGTGTCTTTAAACGCTCGTTTTTTGGGGTCGACAGCTTATAAAAACTTATTTACAGATTAAACTTAAAAACAGATTAATACCTAAAGCTGCTGTGTGACAAGGTGTACATCTAACAACCCAAACAAACCAAATATGTTCTTATAAGCTTTTAACTTAAAAAAAAAACGAGCGTTTAAAGACACAGAAATGGAAACAGGCAACTTTTCATAGTACTCCTGTTAGTAAAACTGCGTCCAATAGGGGGAAACGTAGTCGGTGATCCACTTTATTCTCCTTAAAGACTGGGTTTTACGGCTCGACAGCTTATAAAAACTTATTTCTGGGTTCTTTGGCTTGTTAGCTGTACATATTGTCACACAGCAGATTTTAGGCATTATTCAGTTTTTTGTTATAAGCCAGAAATGACAAGGAGGCGGCTTCTCGCAATACAAAGTCAATGGAGACGGTTGGATTGCTTTCCCCCCCCGGTGGGCGTGGTTTTCAGGTTATGACGCGCTGCGCTCTGTCTCTATAATCAATAAATCAGTTTATCAGTTGACTCATCATGTGAAATGTTTTGAGACCTTTGATCATTGCAGGACTGGGCTGAAACGCTGGAGCTGGATTCAAACCATTGAACTCCACTGGAGATGAAGCAGGATCTGAAAAAACATCAATTCACAAACCGATTATTTAATATACACACTAATAACTCACGCAGAAACAGACCGACCGAATCACACACCTGTGAGAAAGTGTCTGTGTAACCAGGCGTGTGAGAGCTGTAAGGCCAGTGAAGCATTACAGCGTTGATGATGTCCAGCTAAACCCAATGCAAGCGAACCTTCGCTTTTATACTCATCCAGATCAGGACAAACTGATAGTGAACACTGATGAAACAAACAGAGCGAGAAATTAACATGAATACGGTTTGAATTGCTGCAGGTGTATTTGGATAAATTTACAGTGCGCACCCCAATTTCTTCTGCTCTCTCTTGAAGGACCTTCAACGAACCATCAGGCTGTTTCACTGTGAATGCAGGAACTCCAGGCTGGACAAACCAGATCAAAGACAATCTGAATACATTTACATCTTTATCAGCTAAGCCTTACAGTCTATTCAAAATCATACTTTTATTAGTTTAAATTAAAGTCATACGTTTGTTTTTCTAGAGCTTTGAAATTGTATAAATACCTTTAAATATGCTCAGTTACATTTACATTTATGCATCTGGCAGATGCTTTAATCCAAAGCGACTTACAGTGCATTACATTTTTAAGTATGTGTATTCCCTGGGTTCGAACCCATTACCTTTGCACTGTTAAAGCTATACAAACACACAGTCTTAAGGGGGTCGCACACTGGACGTGCAGTTCTGCGTCGTGTCGCGTCTAGGATAACTCGTAGGTAATGTAAACCGGAAGTGCACATTAAATAGCTTAGTCAGTAAGTGTCTACTTCAAAATGCAAAATATACGTTAGTAGCCAATGTTAATCGTTGATGATTTGGGAAAAATATGATGTTATTTAATGTTAAACTATGTGATTGGCGCTACAGGGATTTAACTCATTCACCGCCATTGACGAGTTATCTCGTCAATTATGAGTTAATATTTAACTAATATGCCTTTCTGGATGAATTTCAAAGTGAAAGTGTAATACCGCTTTTATCCACTGGATGGCCAAACTGAATTTATCAAAAACGGAAGTTAAAAAGATTTAATGATTTATTTTAACTGCCTTTATGTTTGATAGTCATTCTGAGTCTGATCTCTAACAAAATCCTTTACAAAAACGCAATTTTTTAAGCTTTTTGCTCAAAATGTTGTATTTTTGAAGAGAAATATCCATATTTCAGTGGTTAAATTAAGTGGAAAAAGTAAATATATAATGAAACGTTTTTTCCCCATTTTGTTTGTTTGTTTGTTTATTTGTTTATGGTTTGTTTGAAAGCAGAGGGTGTGTTCTTTAATGATACATTTGTATGTTTATATATTTATAGAAGATAATTTTTCCTGCAAGGAATTTTGTGAAACTTTTGTTAAAATCACAAAAATGCCGGTGGGCAACTTTTCTCAAAAAGGCTGGCGGTGAATGAGTTAAGCAACCTACTGAATCAAAGCTGGGCGCCACGGACAGGCACCACCTGTCGGCGCCGGTGTGCGTATACTCAGAAAATACAATGGTGTTCGATTTTTTAAGATCAGCGCGATGCTGAGGTGCGTGTCCGGTGTGCGACCCCATTTAGCCTCATCACAAAACCTAAAATACATACATCTCATAGTCTTACCTTAAATATTCCTCCTTTTTGCCATGCAATTTTCTCAATGGTATCTCCCAGTATGCTGGTGTGATCTATACCCAAAGATGAAATCCCACACACCCAAGGTCGCCTTTAAGAAAACATAAAAACATTTGAATGAATTCAATTTGATAAGCATTTTAATCATCTTTTTTTAGCAGCAAAGGTTACATTTCTGTATGAATACAAAATCATAAAGGATCCATATTGAACTTATATCATAATCATGAATATATGATCATTGATTGTTTCGTGTGGTCATTCAGATATGAACAATAAATAAAGGTCAGCGATTGGTTCATTTGAGAGTAACGTGTCACGCTTTAATAAGGTCACAATAATGATCAGCATAAACTAACACAGATTCGTACGCAATACATGAAAAGGGAAATCTCTATATTAACAATCACCTGCCTGATAATGTTAGTGCAGTCATACGTCCCACCGATCCCCACCTCGATCACGGCCAAATCAACCTGCACAGAGATTTGAGTTAATGAAAAATATCTATGAAACAGAAAGTGTAATGATCTTTGAAACAAAGGGCTCAGATCAAATTATTGGGTTGTAAAGTGTTAGCTTAAAATCTTTTATGTGTGGGTAACAAGTGTGTCACTATTAAAATCATGAACTTTGATATCAAACATGTACTGTAGGTCATCAAACAATAAAGGTGAGTGATAACAAAAGTGTAATGTTGCATTGTAACAGGTATTGTCTGTAAAAGATACTTTGTTTAGCACTTTTTATATTATTGCCTCTCTAAGATGAATCACTTTGTTTTCTTTCTTATCACTATTGCAATAAAGAGTCACTTTGTAAACACCCAAATATGATCTAATAGACTCACCTTCTCCTGGAGGAACACATGAAAGGATAAGATTGTGAGAAAGCGAAAATATGCAGGCATGCTTCCTCCATGAGCATCCTGTAGGGTCAAAGGTTTAAACAACCATTATCACATATCAGTTTATATATCTCTTTTTACAGCCGTGCTGTATTAATATCTCTACTATCAGTGTCTGCATGGGTACAAACAAATGCTTTTGTGATTTTAAGACCAGAGCTTTCGGATGTACATCTAACACATTTAAATAAACTTCAGTCTCACCCTCGTCTCCTCCAGTCGTCCGTACACCTGCCAGAAATATTTTGTGAAGAGCTCTTTGCCGATCGGCTTCCCGTTGATTCGGATTCGCTCTCTCACTTCAACCAGATGGGGAGAACTACAGCCAAACAAACATAACACAGATCACAACAAACTCCAAAGATTAAGACCATGTGCACAGACTCAGTCCTTTTCGATTCAATTTTAACTGTATAAAGCTTTTTATAATACACAAGCCAGAACTTCATTTATGGCAACTTTAAAGGTGACTTTCTCAATATAATGATTTTTTCACTCTCAAACCCTAGATTAGAGCCCGACCGATATATCGGCAGACCGATATTAGGCATTTTCCAAACTATCGATATCGGCATTCATAATAGCCGATAAATTAATATTTACTCATTGTAGAGGTGGGAGGTGATACAACAAACACCCGAAAATTCTCGGGGCAACACTGTTCTATTTCATCATAAACAATCTGAAAACAGGGCTTTAAGTGTAAAATACCAAACTTGTCCTTTAACAGAATTTGTCTCCAGTCCTATTCAAAGTTATATTTATCAGAACTTTAATATATTTTGATGTTCCTCTGTTCTGTTGTGACAATAAAAGGAACAAGTTTCTTTTTAAAATGCTATTATTTTAGTTAAAACTCATAAATAAACTACAAATAACTAATGTTAGGGAAATCTGTTAATGTTTTGTTGCCCGTTTCTGAAGAAAAGGAAAAAATATCGGCCGATATATCGGATTTTAAAACCAACAAACATTTGTATCAGTATCGGCCTTCAAAATCCTTTATCGGTCGGGCTCTACCCTAGATAATGTCCTAGCTTATTTATTCAGCTTTCAGATGATATATACATCCCAATAAAAAAACTCCTTATGATTGGTTTTCAGGTCTAGGGTCACATTTATGGTCATTGTACTGTGAAAACAACAATTCTAAACATATGGTGGGATGATGGTTTAAGCCTTTTGGACAGTACTGTATGTTTATATCTTATTTTTATCACATGCGAGGTCAACGGTAGTTTAAATGGACATTTATCAGATAGTGACACATGTGCTACAGTTCACAAGCAAGCAAAACCTCTGAATTCTTGCCCCTAACAATGGTCAATCATTAGGCATAATTCAATACTCTCACGTGTTAAAGTTTAACTAAGAAAAACAAATAACCGACTGATTACATCAATGATATAACAGTACTGACACACACACATAGACTGACACAAGTAGTTATTTGGAGGGGCGGAGAGATTAAAGTTCATTGTGAACTACAATCATTTTCAACCTGCTATACATGTGTGTACAAGACTATAGTGTTATGCAATTTCAAACACTGTCACTCCCATGCTCAAAGTAAACAACAAATCCCTTTCATAGCCAAAAACCCGGAAATAAAGTGTAGGGGTGCACGGATACATTTCTCCATACCGATATTCTATAACTTAGAATGACATATACCAATACATACCGATAGTTTTGCGTTTTACCCTACGTTTCAAATGATTACTTTATGAAATCCTAGAAATGCAAAGCTTGCAAACTGAAACTATATTGTGAACAATTGGACGATGTCTGAAAGTTAGAAAAATGCTTTTATCGGCTGACACAGATAAGCCGATATATCGGTACATCCCTTATTATTTACAATACCTGTAAAATCCTGTGCGGAAGCCATGATTTCTCAAAATCTGTTCTGTGAAGGCACATGTTGAACCCTGGAAGGTCAACAAAAATATAGCATCAGTTTACTGTACATTAAACTTCAATTTCAATTTGTTTATATGTCACATACACAGTTATACACAGGATACAACTTGCAGATAACTTCTTTACCTTTCCTTTTGTCCCCGTTACATGAATGATATTAAGTTTATCAAGTTCTTCTACCTGTGGATACACAAAACGAATCACTTCAATGGAATGATTCTTTAAAAACAAGGACAAAGACAACAGATTAAAATGCAACAACAGATTAAAATGCAAAAATACGGTCCCAAACAAGTCAAGATGAGGACGAACTTGTTTTTAGTGGATGTTAAGTTGTAAACTTAAAACCATGCTTGGTATTACTGTGGATCACTGATTGACATTAAGGACACAGTTTAAGTAATCTTTAATAGAAATTATTAAATGTAGCCATGGTTGATACCTTGAGACCGGCTCGTTGAAGAAAGCCTCTCATAGCCTGCAGCTGGATTTGAGGATGACCCCTCTCTCTCTTCACCTGTTCAAGTGCACTGGCATTTGTCTGCAGGGTGTTGAGGGTGCACACTGCATCCTAAAGGTCACCATGCAATACACAAAGATGCTGATGGTAATAGCGTTGTTGTAGCTTCATTGTTATAGCATTATTAACATAGATATTACATTTTCAGGAAACACACAAACCAAAAAACGTACACATGACATTCACCCAAACTCAAAATATCCTAAAGCTCACTTGATAGGACACTGCATTAGCAACACAAAAGTCACAGGTTCGATTACAGAAAACATACAGGTTGATTAAATGTATATACGACTGGAATGAACTGTAAGATACTTTGGATAGAAACTTTTGCCAAACGCGTAAATGTTTATGTAATTAATTCCTGCACATTAAAGCCACAATATGTACATATTGGTTGCTATTGCATAATATAAAGGTGGACCTTAATGATGTTATAAAGGATAGTGGAAAGATTGAAAATGTTGGTTTCACCATCCAGAGATGCAATTTGTGTTTATGGATGAGGTAATAAATTTATGTTTTTATTGCCTGTACGTTTTATCAAATTATTTTATGCCATTGTAATGAATTAGCTGCAAGGCACTAGGGCTGTCACGATTATGAAATTTGGCTGACAGTTAATTGCCTAATAAATTGTGACGATTATGACGATTAATTGCCTGTATAAGGGCTTTGGCGATTATGACGATTAATTGTTTGTTTTGTTGCTTTGACATTTAATTCTCATAAATTTTTTGGGTTGTTCATGAAATAATTTTCACACATTGTTGTAAATATTTAAATTAAATCTTTTGCAAGGTTTACCTGGCAGTAAATATCAATACACATAACACATATTTAAAAGTAATCTGATAATGTCTCATTTATACAGGCGCTGCAGCTCCCCTTGTGTTTTTTAGAGAGATGTGCAATCATTGCGGTGATCCGAAATCATTGCGATGAGGTTAAACAATCGCAATGAGACGATTATTTAATCATTGTGACAGCCCTACAAGGCACAACCGCTGCGTATTAGATGCTTGTATAAACGCCAATTTTGCATTTGTCCACTCGTGTTGCCATACTTTCTACAACAGGAAACTGAGGATAGCTCGGATATTAAGTCCCTAAATGAGCAACAATTACAAGGGAGACAATGTATGAGCCATTATTTAAAACAGGAATTTCTCTGGATTTACAAATGCTTGGAAACTTTTAAAATAATGCAAGTACTCAAATGCATTTAAATATATTACACCATGCAGGTGTTTTTGGATGTTACTTTACAAAAATCTTACGTGGGTTCACACCAGCCGCGTTTGAGGCGTCAAAATCGCATCTACCCCGCCTAGTTTGCCTCTTAAACAGTTTGAGTTAATTCGCTTTATTCACGCGTGAAAGCCGCGTGGAAATTCTAGTCATCGAGACATTCACGCGGAAATTCACATCATGGGAGGGGCTTCTGCGACTCCGCTTGCTTTCTGTAATCGCGTCACTACTAGAGCAAGCTCCTGATTTTCCGTCAAAGTTCAAATTTTTTTACTCGCGCGTTTGCTGCAGCAAGGTTCAATTCGTGCCATTCGCGCGAACGAGGCAGAATCACATCTACTGCTCCGCATTAAACGTCTAATTCGCGCCGCGATACCTCCAGATGCGCTAACGCGTCTTTACGGTGACTTAACATTGAAATCACTCGCGCTTGACGCCTCCACCGCGGCTGGTGTGAACTCAGCATTACATATTGTGGCTTTAACTCGTAGGACATAAACCCAGCTCAAAAGCTTTTTAAAACTTTCTGCTAATATGTTATTTATTTTTGCTTATTATCAAGAAATTTTTGGAAGCAGTGGATGTTCAACAGTTTTAAGTGAAAAGGGGTCTTTGCTTCAAAAACAGCACTGAACTTCTGAACCCTTTCATAAGATTTTGTAAATGTTTAGCCATAATATTTGAGTTAGGCCGTACAGTACAGTCATGAATAGTGACAGTTCTGACAGCTGGATGCTAAATTTGTCTTTTTGCTGAACATGATTAGGTAGTGAAAGGGATCAGGGGGATCATTTGAAATGCAAACATATATTATATGCTGGAAACCACAAAATATTGCATAACAAAAGCAAAATAATTTTTTAAATTATTATTTATGAGCTAAACGTAAATAAAAAATGTTCTGGCCATCACAAAAAATAATATAGAAAACTGTTAACCCAAATATGGACATTCTGTCATCATTTACTCTTTCATTTTACCACCCCTTATTAGTTTTTATTTTATATTTGTTAACAATCGTGTTAATAACATTTTCTACCCTTTTCTAGGGTTTCCAACTAAGTGCGTCACCTGTATTTCCAAGAAATAAAACTAAAGCATAAACATCACACATTTACTTCAGTGATTGATTTAATCCTTGCTATGGCTGCCTGTATACTAAGCACATGGCATGAGTGATTAATGCTGAATACTGTAACTGTACCTCCATTTAGCGCACTCAGTAGTGTGCATTCATTCACATTCACTTCAAAATAGCGCGCATGATCGCGTGCTTATTATCGCCACGTGCAGATTTCGCGGAAAAACGCAGTTACGTTACGGTCCAGCTGATGTAACATCTATAAAAGCTGAATCAGCCGTGTTAAAAAATAACTGGAGATCGGTTTAATTTATTCGGTTTGTCAAAGTCCAAGATCAAACTTTAAAACGCGACTTTAAATGAAAATAATTTGCATATATTGCAAATTCTAACAGTCAAGTATAATTTATTGCGTTTGCTTGCTTACCTGATAGTCCATTCTTCGGAACCGCGGAGCAGCTTCGGTGCTGGAAAACCTGAGTGACAGTTCGGTGATTCTGGTCCAGTGTCGGTGACGCGCCAAGTTCTCAGGCGCGCGTAAACGCTCCAGCACGCGGTACAGGCGCATCATGATGACCGACAGCGATGCAGGAAGCAGCACCAAATTTGGGGAGCTTTCCTGTCAATCTGAAACTCTGGCGTCATGCCACGCCTCCGTTATGCCCACCATACAGATTGCACTACTGTTTGTATTTATACGAGTGTCAGTTTAGTGAACTCGGTTAAATATAGAAAACTATCATTCTAATTTGTAATGCGATAGAGTAAAAAGATATTTTACAAAGCATGTCAGCACGCTGCAAAGCGGTTGCAGTAAGTTACCACATGGCATGGGTTAACTATTCCAGCATCTGTCGTTGAGCTCACAGCTGGCATCTTGTTTTACCCGGGATACATCTTATTAATCTCAGAAAAAGATGTCGTATCGGAGAGATGCATGTTGAAATAAAAAACAGTAGCAAGCAACTGAAATGCCTCACGTGCCAGCTGTCTTCTTGAGCTAGCGCTAGCACGCACCGTACTGCGCATGCGTGTTCTCACTCATTCATAATAATCTAGCGCCATCTACTGGTAAATGTTGGATTAAAAGAAGTTTGTCGACCACGTTCTTGTTTTTATTAATGGTACTAAAAAGTATTTAGAAGAATACTACGGAAATTTCTTGACACATTCCCTAAAACAATGACATTACATTGCCTATAATAAAAACATCAATATTGTTTTTCTTCTAAAATGAATAATTTAAGTCCAAAAATATGATTTAAATATATGGGAAATACATTTTGTAGAAAAGAAAGCTTAATTAAATATATTTTTGAATTTGAAAATATATTTAGTTTTAACCTTCATATATTAACAAATATTTTAAAGTATATTTCATATGCAACAAATACATTTCTAATTTTACAACTCATATGGGTTGTAAAAATATGTATTTTTATATAAAATATATTTTCCTGGCCAAAATATAAAAGTTTTTATAAAATGTATAAAATTTAAGTTTAAAATATATTAGTATAAAATATAAAATTATATGTATATTTTTGCAGTTAAAAATATATTTAATTTTAATCTTTTCAAACCTGTTTTGTTTACAGGATTGTAACATACAAAGTTTTTCTTCCAATGCGAGGTGAATATAAATGCTTTAAAATATATTTATTTTTAAAATATATTTCAAAATATACAAAAAAGTGGCCAAAAATATATTAGTGAAAAATATTTTTTATTTCAAAAAATATTTCAGTACATATATTTTTAGGCTTTTTTGTATATTTTTTAAATATATTTAAAATTATGTTTGAAACATTTTTTGCCGCATAGGAAACCAACACTGCCCACATGAAAAATATAGGAATTTTACTATAGTAAATTGGTCAGATATTATGGGGTTTCTAAACCTTACCATAGTAAATATTAAAGCATTCTACAGTATTTTGTCATGTAGATGCATTATATAAATAAAAAATGATTTTATGTATGTTCAAGTTGATGAAACCAAGTGTTAAACCACGCTTCTCAAAAATACTCCTTAAAATCTAAATTCTGAATTTGATTTAAACTTTATTTTCTAGTTTATTTGAATATTGTTTGTGTACAGGTGATCTGCTTTTGTGCAAGAAACAAGAACCAGAATAAAAAATGAGAACCGTAATTTCGCATAATGACCACTAGGTGTCAGTAGATGACAGTAGGTTATTCTGTAGTAATACAGTTGAGATACTTTTGAACCTTACAACAAATATTAATGTATTCGGACCATTTGTCAAAAGTTTTTGGCTTCTAAACATTTGGGTTAATAAAGCAGATGCCATTGCATTTTATAAGTATAGGACAGTTGGTGTCTGTTGAAATCCACGAAAAAGCCACAAATCATCACAAGATGAAAGTGACTGCTAATGAAATCTGTCCAAGCGCGTGATGACGTTCAGTCCTCTGTGCGCAATTTAGAGACGGAGCTTTGGCTAATCCATTCGCGTGATGAGATTCATTTGTTACTAAGATGGAAAGAATGTGGATCTCAACTTATCTTTTTCTTGGACAAGACCTGTCCCGTGATAGAGAGCAATTTAAGCAATAACTAGTCATCCCTGTCCATCTGATGGCAAACGCAGTTATCTCTGTCAAACACGTGGGTTAAAGAGATTTCAGGGAACATGTAAAGGATTTGGCCAGAAATACACAGAAGGGAAAGGGAATGTGAATAAAGATTACAAAGACACAGTGTCCTTAGCCTCTGGGATTTATCCAGATTAAACTTCCTTAAAGTTCCTGTAAGATTTTGTTACCTATCCTCTTTAGTCTGTGTCACCTTGCCCTTTGAGGTAAATTAATATTTAGAAACCCATACTGTAAAATATATATATATATATATTTTAAATATATTTCAAAAAATGGCAAAAAAAAGATATATGCTGAAGAATATGTTTACAAAAATATAGGTATTCTTTACCAATATATTTCTGCATATTTTGAAATATATTTAAAAAATATAGCATTAAAAAATATATATATTTAACCCTCCATATATTTCAATCCAAGGAAATATATTCACGTTGCATTGAAAAAAATTTGGTTTTGTTACGAACCTGTAAACATAACACTTTTAAAAAGGTTCAAATTAAATATAGTTTAACTTTAAGAAATATACTTAAAAAAATTAGCATAGCCTATATTTAAAATATATTTGTGTAAATAATACATTTTTACCATATGGAATTAAAGTTAGAAATGTATTTGCTTGCCATTTTGAAATATATGTTGATATATGAAAAACTAAATATATTTCCAAATAAAAAATATTTTAAATTTAGCATTATTTGCTACAAAATGTATTAGCATATATTTCAAATATTTTTTTACCAGAGAATTTTTTTTTGCCGAGAACATTAACTATGAGGTATCATTCTTGGCAATAGTATCTAAGCACAAATTTTAAGTATAAATAATAGTGTTAGAAATGCATGGATTGGTGTTTGTATTTTATACATAGCCTATTAAAGTGTCTATAACTGCGTTCTAGGCGTTAGACCCCTTACAAAAAGCATGCATGCATGAAATATCTATTTGCAGGTTTATGGCACTGAAAAAAAGTGAATTAAATATTTGGGGTGGTTTCCCAGACAGGGCTAATCCTAGTCCCAGACTAAAATGCATGTTGGATCTTTGCTTTAATTTAAAATCATCTAACACAAACATATTTTAACATATATCAGTGGCACTGTTTTGTTTCAAGATGCACACCTGTATTGTTTTTGTAAGGTATGTTTGTAAAAACTACTTATAACTCAGGCTTAAACCTGTCTGGGAAACTTCCCTATTTCCCCTTTGTACGTTAAGTGCAGTGCAAATGTCTTTATGATCAAAAACACAGTCATTTTAATGCATCACACCATCAGAATGATCCTTTTTATAATCGCTTTAATTTGCCTGCCATGTCACAAAGTCACAAGGTGATTCCCTTTTACACAACAGCGATTAACTGCAAATCTCATCATTATTGCCTGGAGCATCACCTTCATAATAAGAGCAAATAAAAGAGTCTCCAGAAGAGACAGGGGTATAATAAATACAGAAAACAAAAACATGTGTGGTGAAAAGAAATGACTTCTGAAAACGACATCAACCTTGCGTTACGAAGGTGAGATAGCCGTTCGCTCACAGGCAATTTAATACAATCGAAAGAAATACAACTCGTGGAAGACATCATTGATCCGAGATGATTTGCTATAAAAGATCTATTTACAAACACTGACTTGTGTTTCTATATTCAAGTTTTAATGATTGTTGATCATTTCATGCATATGTCGTCATTTCAAAATATACTACACCTAATTTGCTGACTGAATCGTATAGCAGTGTTGAATACAAGCTTTTAATAGCAGTCACATAAAGGAAGTTTGCTCAATGCTGTGCTTCCATGTTCCACTTTAAATATTGAGTCCATACAGAGAGGAATCAAAGTCAGTAAAAAAGACGTCTTTATCTACATTATTACTTCTTTAAAAAAAAACGTACAGCTAAAAAATCCAAAAAATAAAATCATCATAATCGATTACTGATTATCACAGTAAATGCATAAAAATTTAATCACATTGCAACACATCGGTTTAAAGCATCTCATTCATCCCATCAAATCAACATCACACTGATTTTAAGATCTGTAACGTACTGCATAGAGAAATGTGTCACTCAAACACAGAGTGCCTGGCACCTACAGTGAATCAAGAGGTAGAACTAGAACATTATATTCATATTGAATGTTTCCCATCATAGGAAACAAATACATCTTTAAACTCAAGTGTCTTGTTAAGTGCAGGAAAGATTTAAGTCATTTAAGTTCCCTTACTGGGAAAAAATGAGGACCACCATTGTGGTTCAGTAATATGTAGTATGGGTTTGAGTTTCACAAACAAAAACAAGAAAGGTATAAAAGAAGATGTGAGATGCTGATATTTGTTCGTTGATACATGCAGATTATTTGATCTTTCCATGAAGAGCAGTTTTTGGCCAAAATTAGAACTCAAACCACAAATATTCATCATTCAATCAGATTGTACATTAAGACTGATTATGACATCACTCCGTGATTACGACATCACTCCGTGATTACGACATCACTCCGTGATTACGACATCACTCCGTGATTACGACATCACTCCGTGATTACGACATCACTCCGTGATTACGACATCACTCTGAGATTACGACATCACTCTGTGGTTACGACATCACTCTGTGGTTACGACATCACGCTGTGGTTACGACATCACGCTGTGGTTACGACATCACTTTGTGATTATGACATCATTTTGTGATTATGACATCATTTTGTGAATATGACATCATTTTGTAATTATGACATCATTCTGTAATTATGACACCATTCTGTGGTTATGACATCATTCTGTGCTTCTGAGGACATCTATGCTATCTGTCTAATAAAATATTGTGGTTCTAAAAGTTTCTTAATTTATCAGAAGATGAAAAACATAAATGGATTCATAAATGTCTGGACCCACAACCAAAATTATTACTTAAGCAAAAATATCTTTGTTTTAATGACAGTAATGTTAGCGAAAACATTAAGATAAAGACACTTGGAGAAGTAAAAGCAATAAATAAAAATGACTCTTTGGTAAAGAGCGTGTGATTGTGCAGTCATTGATTGTAGTGTTTAAATGTTTTCTGTTTAGATATAAAGAAAACTAAAATTCCTGTTTTAACAGGAATCTGAATGACTAAACCTTCTGAAGGCGTTTTTTTAGGAGTCTCTGAGTGTTTAAAGCGACGTTTCCGTAGTCGGAGATTTCCAGAAGAACTTCTTGTTGTCAGGGTTCAGATCGATTTTAATCTGAGGCACGGTCTTCTTAAATGGGTTTAAATTCTGACTAGGAAAGAAAAATGGGACTTAGATGTGTTTCATTATAGACATGAATTACTGTATCCTACAAATATTAATTTACCTTGACACAGTCATGGAAGGGAAAAAGTGCATTCCATCAGTAGGGAGTGAGGAAGGACGTAGATTTGCTTCCTTTAAAAGAAAAAAGAGAAATAGACGGTTTATACAGACACAATGCAGATCAACAGAAGGTTGAAATGTGTTATGATGCTGCTGAAAAGAAGATTTAATAGGTTAATAGTTGGAAAACAGAAAAACTTGAAATTTTTATGACTTCATAAAATTTCACAGTTAAAGTCAACATGCCAGGTTATTTCACTTTCAAATTGTGAAACTGGATATTCAATGTTATATCTATTTTACATTTATGTATTTGGCAGATCCAATTTTTATCCAAAGCAACTTACAGTGCATTCAAGCTATGCATTTTATCATTATGTGTGTTACCTTATGTGAAAATTGGCACCAATGAAAATGACTACAATATCCATACTGATGTTGACTTTAACACACATACATTCACGTAAAGGATTATTAGGAACACCATATTAATACTGTGTTTGACCCCCTTTCGCCTTCAGAACTGCCTTAATTTTACGTAACACTGATTCAACAAGGTGCCGAAAGCATTCTTTAGAAATGTTGGCCCATATTGATAGGATAGCATCTTGCAGTTGATGGAGATTTGTGGGATGCACATCCAGGGCACGAAGATCCAGTTCCACCACATCCCAAAGATGCTCTATTGGGTTGAGATCTGGTGACTGTGGGGGCCATTTTAGTACAGTGAACTCATTGCCATGTTCAAGAAACCAATTTGAAATGATTCGAGCTTTGTAACATGGTGCAGGAAGTAGCCATCAGAGGATGAGTACATGGTGGTCATAAAGAGATGGACATGGTCAGAAACAATGCTCAGGTAGGCCGTGGCATTTAAACGATGCCCAATTGGCACTAAGGGGCCTAAAGTGTGCCAAGAAAACATCCCCCACACCATTACACCATTGCATTAATGAGAAATTGAACAGGTGTTCCTAATAATCCTTTAGGTGAGTGTATATGCAATTACATTATAATGATTAATAATCATCATCATCTGTTATAAGCAGATTATTGATCCACACCAAACCAGAACTCCACACAGGGAAAGTTGTGTTTGTCTGGAGCAAAAAGAAGAAAGTTTGAAAGTTGTTAGTAACAAGACGATGACGGTTGAGACCCGTACATGCGGTCGAGGGAAATCCTGATTGTTTACTTACCGTCTGAGGGTTTATCCCCCAGCATTGGCTTCTGTTCCATGGTCTCCATTGAGATCTTTATACTGGGAACATTTTCAATGGCTGGAAAATCCGACTGTGAACGCAGCGGGTGGGATATTCTTACTACTACAGCTATATGATAGTCTCTAAAAAGCACAATAAACACACGACAACTAACTCACGTCGTTCGCCTCGCTGTCAATGGATCCTTTCTTTTTCTTCGTCTTTTTATCGTCCTCCTTCTTCTTCTTGTCCTTCTCAGGCATGACATCGTCCAGGTAACTGAGATCGTGCTGAGAGAACAAGTAATCCATGGCCTTCCTGACCGCCACCAATGAGAGAATCTGAAAACAACATAGACAGAGATCTCAAAATCACACAGATAGACAGACAGACAGAAAAACAAACAGATAGAAGGCAGATAGATAAATAAACAGAGGTGTAGATATGGATGGATGGACAGACAGACCGATAAATAGATAGACAGACAGGAAGGTAGATAGATAAGTAGATAGACAGACAGACAGACAGACATACATACATACAGACAGACATAGATGAACAATAGATAGACAGTAAGAAAGACAAACAGATGAATGCATGGATGGATGAAGGATGGATGGATAGACAGACCAACCGATAAATAGATAGACAGACAGGTAGGTAGATAGACAGACAGACAGACAGATAGATAGACAGAGGTATATACAGACAGACAGACAGACAGACATATATAAAACGATAGACAGTCTGAAAGACAAACTGATCTGCAGATAGATAAATTAACAAAGGTTTAGATATGGACGGACGAACAGTCAGTCAGTCAGTCAGACAGACAGACAGACAGACAGACAGACAGACAGACAAATAGACAGAGAGACAAACAGACAGACATAGATAGATAAATAGACAGTGGTATTGGTGGTTGGTTGGTTGGTTGGTTGGATGGATGGATAGATAGACAGACATAGATCGATGGACAGACAGACAGACAGAGGTATGTATAAGGTGGTTGAATAGATGGGCAGACAGATAGACAGACAGACAGACAGACATAAACAATAGATAGACAGTCAGAAAGACAGACAGATAGGCAGATAGATAAACAGAGAGTGGTATTGCTGGTTAGATGGATGATAGACAGACAGACAGGTAGCTAGACAGACAGACAGATAGACAAAGGTATAGATCCTCTGTCTATCTATCTATCTATCTGTCTGTCTGTCTGTCTGTCTGTCTGTCTGTCTGTCTTTCTGTCTGTCTATACAGACAGACAGACATATATAAACAATAGATAGACAGTCAGAAAGACAAACAGATAGGTAAATAGATCAATAGATATAGAGATATAGATATGGACAGACGGACGGATCTGTCTATCTATACCTCTGTCTCTGTCTGTCTATCTATCTATCTGTCTCAAGACAGATAGACAGACAGACAGACATATATAAACAATAGATAGACAGTCAGAAAGACAAACAGATAGGTAGATAGATCAATAGATATAGAGATATAGATATGGACAGACGGACAGATCTGTCCTATCTATACCTCTGTCTGTCTATCTATCTATCTGTCATATATAAACAATAGATAGACAGTCAGAAAGGCAAACAGATAGATAAATAGTCAGAGATATATATATGGACGGACGGACGAACAGTTAATCAGTCAGTTAGACAGACAGACAGACAGACAGACAGACATAGATCAATAGACAGAGGTATGTATAGATGGATGGATGGACGGACGGACGGACGGACAGACATAAACAATAGATAGACAGTCAGAAAGACAAACAGATGGTTGGATGGATGATAGACAGACAGGTAGATAGACAGACAGACAGACAGACAGACAGAGAAAGGTATATATCCTCTGTCTGTCTATCTATCTGTCTATACCTCAAGGTGTAGACAGACAGACATATATAAACAATAGATAGACAGTCGGAAAAACAAACAGATAGGTAGACAGACAAATAGATGTAGAGATATAAATATGGACGTACGGATGGACAGTAAATCAGTCAGACAGACAGACGGACAGACAAAGGTATAGATAGACAGATCTGTGTATCTATACCTCTGTCTGTCTATCTATCTATCTATCTATCTATCTATCTATCTATCTATCTATCTATCTATCTATCTATCTATCTATCTATCTATCTATCTATCTATCTATCTATCTATCTATCTATCTATCTATCATATATAAACAATAGATAGACAGTCAGAAAGGCAAACACATAGATAAATAGTCAGATATAGATATATATATATGGACGGACGGACGAACAGTTAATCAGACAGACAGACAGACAGACAGACAGACAGACAGACATAGATAAATAGACAGTAGTATTGCTGGTTGGATGGATGGATGGATGGGTAGACATACAGACATACATAGATCGATAGACAGAGGTATTTATAAATGGATAGATGAATGGACAGACAGACAGATACAATAAATAGACAGACAGAGGTATAGATGGTGGGATGGACATACATACAGATAAACAGACATAAATTGATGGATAGACAGTCAGACAAACAGAGGTGTGTGTGTGTGTGTGTGTGTGTGTGTGTGTGTGTGTGTGTGTGTGTGTGTGTGTGTGTGTGTGTGTGTGTGTGTGTTTGCATGTGTGCGTGCGTGCGCATGTATGATAAATAGATAGACAGACAGACGGACAGACAGATAGATACATACAGGTATGGATAGATGACATATAGACATCCTGACATGAATAGACATAAAGCCACATAGTTTTAACACTTTTCCCACGCTTGCACATACAGCTGTCATGTTTGTGTGTTCATCGCTTGAAGAAAATACTCACCATAACAGGAAATATGATGGCTGCTACTGTAGACTTCAGTATCCACAGAAGAGCCAAACAGAGCACCTGTGTGCACGACATACAAACATGTGGTCATCATGTGACACATACAGATCTAATGCTATACATCATGTGACCACACACACACACACACACCTGTATGAAGGTGAAGAGATGAATGCGTCTGAGCGGTACGTGTCTCAGGTAGATCAGATCTGGCTGATGTTTGGCTGGCATCAGCAACAACTGCAGGCGATCCATAAACTACATACACACATAATATACAGTCATTATTTATTTTCTATATAGTTGCTAGGGTGTTCCTATATACTCTATAGTCTTTATATTCTGTAGATTAGTATGTCAATAGTATAGTATTAACACTAGTAATGAACCTGACTTTGAAAAGCTGCCCTGAAATCTCCAAGGTTTAAAAAGCCATTAGATGTATTACACTGTAAACTAAACCTAAATTATATTGACATTCACAACTATTCCAAACTCGGATTAAGTTCTGGATTCTTTTGGGTTCCCAGGCTCCAGTGCAGATCCGGTACTCAGTAGGATTAGTCTTTTACTGCCAACGGGTAACATGATCCTCCTATAGACACATGAACTCACCTGTACACCATTGAGAGAGGCCACGCCCATGTAGAGAAACACACCATACAGTACAGGCATAGGAATGAACTGTTGAAAAACAATATGACAAGATTACTACAGTTAGTCTTTAAACACATAAAAGCGTTAGTGTGAGTCACAAAATCAAAGGTTAAAGAAAGACAAAAGTCGTCAGCAGACACACCAGATATCGATCAAAGCAAACACCTCACAATGAAACAGAATTTGTTATGTTGACACAATGTTTTACGTGAATCTTTGTTCCCACAAGAGCACACAGAGCGTCTCTATATACACCTGACATCCTGCTGCAAGTGTTTTTCCACTTAGAGGCCGACAGCCTTTAGCAGGTCAGGTTAAAAAATTTAGGGTTAGGGTTGTCCAACAGGGGGCACTAACTGCAACCAAAAATGTACCGTGATTATTCTTTTGAACTATTTTGAACTACTATGATACTCTCATGTTTTTTTAAAGATGTGTTATGGTACTACCACTGTTTTCTACATCTGTGAATCCCAGGACAAAGTGTCATAATCTAATGATGAGATCAGGAGCATCAAAGTTTGATTTCAATGTTTGACATGAATTTACTCTGTCAATGTCAAAGATATCAATATTTTATTAATCACAGATTGGTCTTTAAATTATTTGGGATTAAGCATTAAATAACAATAAATTACTTTAGCTGGGTTTATACAAGCAGAGTTACATCTGATCTACTTTTTGGGTTGCCAGATCTGCGTAACAGAACTAGCAGAAATGCCCATCTTTAAGATAGATAGATAAATAAATAGACAGACAGACACAGATAAATAAACAGATTTAAATAAACAGACAAATAGACAAGACGACAGACAGGCAGACAGATATAAATATATAGGCAGACAGACAGATGTAGTAGATAAAAAACAGACAGACAGACAAAGATAGATAGATAGATAGATAGATAGATAGATAGACAGACAGACAGATATGCAGACAAATAGACATGTACAGACAGACAGACAAGTATAGATAGATAAATAGACAGACAGACAGACAGATATAGTAGATAAATAGACAGACAGACAGACAGACATAGATAAACAGAAAGACAGACAGATAAAGATAGATAGATGAATAGACAGGCAGACAGACAGATATAGTAGATAAATAGACAGACAGACAGACAGACAGACAGACATAGATGAACAGAAAGACAGACAGATAAAGATAGATAGATGAATAGACAGACAGACAGAAAGACAGACAGACAGACAGACAGACAGACAGACAGACAGACAGATAAAGATAGATAGATGAATAGACAGACAGACAGACAGACAGACAGACACAGATAAACAGAAAGTCAGACAGATAAAGATAGATAGATAATTAGACAGACAGACAGACAGACAGACAGACAGACAGACAGATATAGTAGATAAATAGACAGACAGACAGACAGACAGACAGACAGACAGACAAAGATGAATAGAAAGACAGACAGATAAAGATAGATAGATGATTAGACAGACAGACAGAAAGACAGATATAGTAGATAAATAGACAGACAGACAGACAGACAGACAGACAGACAGATAAAGATAGATAGATGAATAGACAGACAGACAGACAGACAGACAGATAGACACAGATAAACAGAAAGACAGACAGATAAAGATAGATAGATGAACAGACAGACAGACAGACAGACAGACAGACAGACAGACAGACACAGATAAACAGAAAGTCAGACAGATAAAGATAGATAGATAATTAGACAGACAGACAGACAGACAGACAGACAGACAGACAGATATAGTAGATAAATAGACAGACAGACAGACAGACAGACAGACATATATTAACAGAAAGACAGACAAATAAAGATAGACAGATAGATGAATAGACAGACAGTCAGACAGACAGACACAGATAAACAGAAAGACAGACAGATAAAGATAGATAGATGAACAGACAGACAGACAGACATAATAGATAAATAGACAGACAGACAGACAGACAGACATACAGACATATATGAACAGAAAGACAGACAGATAAAGATAGATAGATGAATAGACAGACAGGCAGACAGACAGACAGACATAGATAAACAGAAAGACAGACAGATAAAGATAGATAGATGAATAGACAGACAGACAGACAGACAGATATAGTAGATAAATAGACAGGCAGACA